>NC_053393.1:179023441-179323441 GCF_905171765.1 Bufo bufo | reverse complement strand
GGAGGCAAGGATGACGGTTCAACAGGTTCGACACATCTCTTCAACAATGACTTATGGAACACATTATAATTCTTCAAAGCCTGAGGAAGTTCAAGACGAAAGGCTACCGGGTTAATAATAGCAGTGATCTTATATGGACCAATAAACCTTGGACCCAACTTCCAAGAAGTACTTTCAACTTAATGTTTATTGTGGACAGCCACACAGAATTACCCACTCTCAGGTCCAGACCATTCATACGTCTCTTGTCAGCCATACGTTTATACTTCTTGCTCTTTTTTTTTTCCAGATTATTTAGAATTTTCAGCCAAATATAAGACAAAGAAGAGGAAAATCATTCCTCTTCAGGTATACCAGAAAATGTGCCAAATTGCGGGTGGAACTCATATGCCCAAACAACGGCGACTTATCAGTGGACTTCTGTCTACGGTTATTCATGGCAAACTTGGCCAAAGACTAAAATGAAGACCACTCCTCCTGGTTCTCCGAGACAAAACATCTCAAATAAGTCTCCAGATTCTGATTAGTGTGTTCAGTCTGTCCGTTCGACTGAGGATGAAAGGCCGAAGACAAGGACAATTTTACCCCCAGACAAGTACAGAACGCCTTCCAGAATTTGGAAACAAACTGAGTCCCCCTATCAGACACCACATCAGAAGGAATACCATGTAATTTCATGATGTTATCGATAAACACTTGTGCAATTGTTTTAGCATTAGGCAGACCCGGCAATGCTATAAAGTGCGCCATCTTACTAAAGCGATCAACAACCACCAAAATCACTGTTGCCCAAGGTCGTGACGGGATGGGCAATGGAAGTAAAGATCCAGAAGGCCGAGTATGTGTACCCACAAGTACTGCAAGCAGACACATAGTCGTTAACACACTTACACAACCCCGGCCACCAGAATCTATGAGAGATGAGATCGACAGTGGATCTGCTCCCAGGGTGTCTTATGAGAACCGTACAGTGATGTTCCTCGAACACCTTGTGACGTAATTCAGAAGGAACAAACAACTTCCCCGGCGGACAAGAATCCTGTGCATCTTCCTGGGCCTCCAACACCTCTGCCTCAAGGTCGGGATATAGGGTGGATATAACTACCCCTTCAGACAATATCGGATCTTCTGGAATCCCCCCCCCCCCCAGGAGAGCTATGCGACAAAGCATCAGCCTTGATGTTCTTAACCCCAGGGTGATAGGTAACAATTAAATAAAATCTGGTAAAAAAACAACGACCATCTGGCCTGCCTTGGATTCAGTCGTTTAGCCAGATTTTTGTGATCAGTAAGCACAGTAATAGGATGAATTGCTCCTTCCAACCAATGACACCACTCCTCAAAAGCCTACTTAATGGCCTACAACTCTCTACTACCCACGTCCTTTCTGCAGCATAGAGTTTTTTAGAGAAGAATGCACATGGGCGCTATTTACTAGGTGAAGGACCCTGCGACAAGACTGCTCCTACCGCTACCACAGATGCGTCAACTTCCACAATGAATGGCTGTGACACATCCGGTTGCACCAGTATAGGAGCAGAAGCAAAACATTCCATTACTGCAGAAAAGGCATGTAATGTAGTGAGACATCCGAACCTTTCCTAGTCATGTCCATCAAAGGTTTATCCACAGTCGAGTAGTTCAAAATTAATTTACGGTAGTAGTTGGTTAACCCCAAAAACCGCATAAGCGCTTTCAGATTTTCGGGTCGATCCCAGTCCAACACAGCACGGACCTTCTCTGGATCCATACGAAAACTTCGAAGGTGAGAGTAGGTAACCCAGGAATTGCACTTCCTGAACTGCAAATACACACTTCTCCATCTTAGCATATAATTTATTCTCTCTTAGGATCTGTAACACCTGTCTCACGTGATCCTGATGAGTCTTCATGTCTGGAGAATAAATTAGTATGTCATCCAGATACGCAACAACAAACCTCCCCACCAGATGATGAAAGATATCATTAGCAAAATGCTGGAAAACCACAGGAGCATTAGTTAACCCAAATGGCATGACCAGACTCTCAAAATGACCCTCTGAGGTATTAAACGCCGTCTTCCATTCATCCCCTTACTTGATCCTGAGCAGATTATATGCCCCCCTTAGGTCCAACTTGGAGAACACCTTGGCACCAACAATCTGATTAAACAAGTCAGGAATCAAAGGAAGGGGGTACGGATCACGGACCGTAATCCAATTGAGTCCACATATGGCCTAAGATTTTCGTCTTTCTTCTTTACAAAGAAAAACCCTGCAGCCACTGGGGACTTGAAAGGTCTTATATGTCCCTTAGCCAAACTTTCAGCAATATACTCTCGCATGGCAGCTCTTTTGGGTTCAGAAAGGTTATATAACCTAGATTTGGGCAACTTTGCTGCGGGAATAAGATTGATAGGACAATCATATTCCCGGTGTGGGGTAAAACCTGGCAATCACTCTCAGAAAATACATCAGAAAAATCTGAAATGAAAGAGGGAACAGCTTTAGTGGTCAAGACTGAAAGAGATGTATTAAGACAGTTGTCCATGCCCTAATCACTCCAATCGAGAATCTGTCTTGCTTGCCAGTCAATAGTAGGATTATGTTTGCTCAACCATGGCAAACCCAGAACCAACGGAGCAGGCAGACCCTCCAGTACAAAACACAAAATGGATTCCTGATGAAAATCACCTACTCTTGTCCTGCAACATCTGTGACAAACATCTCTGAGTAAGTGATGCGGAGTCTATTGAAAACACAAACTATTTTTCTCTAATGCACTTGTCGTCAATCCATGCAAACGGACAAACTGACCATCAACTAGGTTAACCCCTGCCCCACTGTCAATAAACACCTCAATTCTCACAGTTTTGTACTCTGGTGCCACCTCGGCAGACAGTAAATTACAAAAGTAAGTTCTCTGACTCCCCACCCAAACCATTAAGAGTAAGATTGGAAGTAAACATCTTTTTTTGTTTTCACCTTGACGCTGAACGTAAGGTCAAACATTAACAACCTGTCCCCTTTTCCCACAGAAAAAAACATACTTCCTTCTTATGACTAAAACTCTTGCAAGAAGGCCCAGGGGTAGCTCCCTCTAACTGCATTGGTTCGTCACCAGGCATAAAGGAGTCTCTCCACCAAAGGGGTCAGAGAATCAGAGGAAGCCGCCGCGTTATATGATAGTTCATCCTGAGAGTGGGGGACCTTAGATCTCTCTCTCAGGCTTCTATCCATACGTACAGCAAGGGACATAGCCGCTTCCAATTACTCAGGATTTTCGTGAAAGGCCAACGCATCCTTTACCCTCTCGGATAATCCCTGAGAGAATTGGCTACGGAGAGCTGGATCATTCCACTTCGTATCCGTAGCCTATCTCCTCAATTCAGAGTAATAGATTGTTATGGACTATTGATACAAAATGGATACTTGCTTGTTGAGGACTATGTTTAGCTAAGATGGCGGCCAGGCATTCAGCCAACACCTATAAACTAGAATCTTAATTTGTGTTTTATCATGTGTTTCTTTGTGGTTTCCGTTCAGCTCAAGCAAGCAGTTACAAAGAAAGAAGAAGTAACGGTTTCAACCACGAGCAAGGGGGGAGGGGGGAGGAATTTCTTCTGGCCGTCAAGGTTACAGAAAAGTATAGAGTTCGTAGCCAATAGAAAAGATATACTCTATCTTTTCACCCCTCCCACTTCTTCCTGTCGTAAAACCTATGTATTGTCTGCTTTTTTCAGAAAATAAACCAGAGATACTGTTTTAACTCCTAGCTGTGGGTTGTCTCAGATTTGATCTCTCCGTGCACATACATTAATTAATTTGGAGCAGTACATCAACCGAACTGGCAGCTTGGCCAGAACCAGAACAATTTTAACGCCCAATCGTGGGGCTCGAGAATTGGACCCTCTGTTCCCGTACCCCCAGAGACCAGACGAGGAGAGGCGCACTAACGGACACCGGGATCGCAACCCGTGATATGAGGTAAGAAAATTGAGTCATCTTGCCCATAAAGTGTCCCCTGGTGTAGCCTCTTGGTGTTCGTCTGAGGGAGGGGTGCGGAAGCAGTCTGGGACGTCCTCGAGGGCATGAAAGTAAGAACCCCATATGTTTTTTTTAAAGTCTTGATGTACTGTGTTGTGCCTATAAGTTGTGAAGACCCTGTTGACAAGTATCACTGACTGAGACACGGAGTTCTCCTGTGTGCCTGTATCGGAGTTCAGCCCGGTGTCTGACTCGAATCTCCATAAAGGGGACGATCACAGATGGGTGGAGAGAGGTTCGCGGTAGCCCAGAGTGTGCTGACCGGGACTCAAAGGTCTTCAAGTCCAGTGATTACTCTATACAGAGGTCTTTAGGCGGCTTCAGTAGGTACGAGAGATAATGGGAAACGAGGAAAGTGTCCCGAAGGGCTACTGTTCACCTGAACAGTACGTGGCGGACAGGAGAGGCAAACGTTTCATAAAAGGATTAACTAAGTTGGAGAAGAGTTATAGTGTCTGTAAAGGAGGCATCCTATGTAGTGCCACCTGGCAAGTGTTGTTAAACGAGAAGAGGGGAAAGTTAGAAGATGATAAATTGACAGACATGGTCCGTGTGTGGTTGGACTGTAGTAAAGAATTTGAACAGACCGGGGGGGAACTAAATTTTGATGAGAAAAGACAGAGATATTTCTGTAAGCCTGGTGTTGCATTGATACATGACTTGCCACCACCCTATAATGGCTCCTGGAAGAAAGCAGGTGGATGGACCTGCAAAACATGTGGTCAACAGAATCCCTCCTCCCGTGATACGTGCCTTCCCTGTGGGGTTCCCCACCCACAAAACCACACCTTGGTAACTACTCCCCGGCACGTCCCATCACTTCCCGTGTTAGCTACAGCGCCATCTTGTCCCCAGGCAACGCCCATGAACGGACCTTTAATATCATTCGGTCCGGACCCCCCCGTCACTCCTATGTCACCCTTGCCCCTTCCTACTACCTTGTACCCCATGGTTAACCCGGACGGTACATTCATGCTACCCCACTCACCTGCCACCCTTACTCCTATAATGGTAGGGGGGCAACCTGATGAAGCAGAACAGGGGGATGCAGACGGTGCTGCAGAATCCACAATGGGCATACAAAATGCACTGGGTAATATGCAGACTCCTTCGCGGGGTACCCCGACAGACTACGGTGATCCGCCAACTTTATCCCTGGCACCACAGTGGACTGTGCCCATGGTCGTGCGCCCATCACGACGTTCACAAGATCAAATACTGCAGGGTCAGATTACAGAGTTACAAAAGAACTTACAGAAAATTGAGCAGGGAAACCTTGAGACACTGAAAGAAGCCCTAGCACTTAACCGGCCACAGGGACCACCAAAATATGTGTCTTTCACCCCACAACAGTTATTCACCATAGTGAATTTACTGCCTGACCCTGAGACCCATCCCATGCCCCTTTTCAGGAAACTGTCCCAAGTGCATCAAACCTATGGGTGCACATGGTCAGACCTGCAAAGTATAGTGGAAAACAAGACAGGTGAATACTCCACACTGATAATGGATCAAATCCACATCCCTGAACTTAAAGGTGCTAACTTTGACCCCCGGGATCATGAGTCTGGAGAATTCTTTATAGAACAACTACAGAAATGGGCAAAAGCAAGATTAGCAGACCAATCCACGACATTACAGGATATGACACAGGAAAAAGTTGAAACTGTCGAGAAATTTGCTCAGAGGATTAAACAAAATTACAAAGACATGGGTTTTAGTCAGAATGAGCCTGTTCATCTCAGACTCTTGGCCCGCTCGTTTGTCGATGGTCTACGACCAGAGATAAACAAAGCCCTTGTGACCTGTCGCCCCGAGTGGAAATCCTTGACACTAGATATGTTGGAGCAGATTACAAAGGGTCTAGAGAGTAACACAAAGAAAACCCGTGCTGCTGTGATAGTCATGGAGAAGATGGTGGAGAACACCCACCCCCTTATGTCTGTTATGGGTGCGGCAAGCCCGGACACATAAAACGGCACTGCCGTAGCAAACATCTGTGGCCAACCAATCAACGACGACAGGGGGGCACTCAGGCCCCTTCATCGCAATAGGACGCTGGCAAACCAGTGCAGGGAGGGTACATTCCATATATGACAGTCTCTACCCCTCCTACCGGTCCCACCCCTCGAGTGACTCTCGAGGTTGCAGGGAAGGAACTTTCATTTCTTGTGGACACTGGTGCAGCCCGCAGTGTATTATGTGAGACTGCCGTACCTCATTCTTGGCTCACTGACATTCAATTACCTTGTTCTGGACTAGAGGGGGTTGTGCAACATAACTCCGTGACCAAGCCACTCACAGTCACTTCCCCTAGATTCTCCCGGACTAAAACCCCCCAACTCCACCTCCCTGCAGGAGTCATGTCGCAGTTTGTTGTCAGCCAAACATGCCCCTTCAATCTGTTAGGCTCTGATTTTCTTCAGAAAATCCAGGCTAACATACAGTTCAAAGAGGATGGAACAGTCACCCTCGGTACAGCCCTACACCCGGAAGATACTTGCCTCCTTATGGCATTAACCACACTTCAGGACGCTGACTCATATGAACAAGGGGATTCGGTGCAAACCATTTTGCACCTCATCCCCGATACTCTCTGGACCAAAGGACCCCATGATATCGGACGCCTCAATGTCCCACCGGTCAGTGTGACCCTGAAGGATCCCAAGGTTCTGCCATACAAAGCGCAATATCCGCTTTCTATCTCACAACAGGATGCTATTACCCTCCAGGTGCAGGCCCTCCTGCAGAATGGGGCAATCAAGATCACTACCTCTCCCTGTAACTCACCCCTTTACCCAGTACAGAAGAAAAGGGAGAAAGGACAGCCTCCAACGTACCGCATGGTGCAGGACCTCCGAGCTGTCAATGAGGCTACTGTTCTTGAGACACCTATTGTCCCCAATCCGCACACACTCCTTGCTGGCATTCCACCCACTGCCACTACTTTCACTGTCATTGATCTGGCCAATGCATTCTTTTCTGTTCCCTTACATGAGAAATGTCAGTTTCTTTTTGCTTTCACACATGCAGGCAAACACTACACCTGGACTGTTATGCCTCAAGGGGCTCAAAACAGCCCTTCCTGCTTCAGCAAGGCTATGTCCTCTGTTCTGCAACCCTGGCAAGCAGATCACCCGGATGTGGAACTCCTCCAGTATGTGGATAACCTTCTCCTCTGTGCGGTCTCTCCCCAAATCTGCATGACAAAATCTGTCTCACTTCTCCAGTTTTTAGCCTCTGCTGGATGTCGAGTCTCACAAGCCAAACTACAACTGTGTCTCCCCAAAGTTGTCTTCCTAGGTCATTGCATCTCTTAAGGTCACAAGCACCTAACTGAGGCGAGGAAGAAGGCTATCTCTGACATCCAACTCCCGGACACTCCTCATCAGCTGCAAACCTTTCTGGGACTCATCTCCTACTGCAGGCCTTGGATATCTGATGCTTCTGTCCTCATGCAGCCCTTATATGACTGTATACCTCGTAATGCTGCTACTCCTTTCCAGATGACAATGGAGGCCGGAGAAGCTTTTCAGTCATTGAAGGCCGCCATTGCATCTGCCCCTGCTCTTGGCATCCCCAACTACAGCCTTCCTTTCCGGCTGTATGTCATGGAACGCCAAGGTCACGCCACTGGAGTCCTCACTCAAACTCATGGTGGCCGCAATCGACCCTTGGGTTACTATTCTAAGCGTCTTGACCCGGTAGCCAGAGCTGCCCCTTCCTGTGTCAGAGCTATCCATGCTGCCAGCTCTCTTCTAAACGTCACATCTGACGTTGTGCTGGGTCATCCCCTCACTATTCTGGCTCCCCATGACATTTCTGCCATCCTCCAGCAGACTCAACCTAAACACCTCACTGCACAGCGCCACCTCCGGCTACAGTGTAGTTTGCTTCTGCCAGATAATGTCACCATTCAGAGGTGCCACATCCTCAATCCTGCTGCACTCCTTCCTCTTCCAAGGGGGGAGTATAATGGAGATTCTGAAGATTTTATTGATCTACATGCTGAAGAGGATCTTCAGGAAGAAGAACTATGGGCCTCAACCGACTCTCTTTACAAGGAGCAAGAACATGATTGCATCACAATGATGGAAGCTGAAGTAGGGACACCACCATCAGTCCAAGACACTCCTCTGACAAACCCTCATTGGATTCTCTTTGTGGACGGCTCAAGGTACGCCGATGACAAGGGGAAGTTCCATACAGGCATGGCAGTCACAAGTGAACATGAAGTGCTGTGTGCAAGACAATTGCGCCCAGACCAGTCAGCACGAGAAGCTGAACTCATTGCCCTCACTGAAGCCTGCCTCATGGCAAAAGACTCTACCGCCAATATCTACACAGATTCTAGATATGCCTTTGGAGTGGTTCATGACTTTGGACTAATATGGAAGGCCCGGGATTACATCACAGCTGCAGGAACCCCGATTAAGAATGCTGCAGCAGTAGCAGCCCTAATGGCAGCAGTACTCCTGCCCAACCAAGTGGCAGTGTTCAAAGTAAAGGCCCATACTCGAGCTGACACCCCTGAGGCCAGAGGAAACGCCCTAGCTGACCAAGCGGCCAAGGAAGCAGCAGTGAAAGAGGAAAGAGTCCAGTCAGACCAGATTATGATAACACAGGAAGACCTGGAACAAGAAGAAATCACATGGGACTTACTGAAACAAATGCAGAAACAGGCCACTCCCAGGGAAAAGGAAATCTGGCTGAAAGAATCAGCCCTCGAAGAAGAATCTGGACTCTGGACACAAGGAAAGAGAGTCTGCCTACCCAGAGCTCTTTATCCCCTAATAGACTCAGTGGCCCATGGGCCCACCCACCAATCCAAAACCATCATAAAAGAACTAATTGACAAAATATGGGTGGCCCCAGGGATAACCCCTGTCCTGGTGAGACATACTCAAGCGTGTCTCATCTGTGCAGAGTGTAACCCCGGCAGAACCGAGCCCACTCCCAGAAAATGTCTCCCGAAAGTCTTATATCCCTTTCAGAGGATACAAATCGATCATATCCAGATGCCAATGTGCCAAGGGTTTCAATATGTGCTAGTAGTGATGGACTTGTTCTCTGGGTGGCCAGAAGCCTACCCCGTCCGAAACCAGACAGCAACCACTACTGCAAAAAAACTGATGCAGGAGCTTGTCTGTAGGTTCGGAGTACCTGAGGTCATTGAGAGTGATCAGGGCCCAGCATTCACTGCTAGTCTAACCCAAGAGGTCTGGAAGATGGTAGGGTCACACCTGGCGTATCATACCCCATACAGGCCCCAAAGCAGCGGCAAAGTCGAAAGATTGAACGGGGTGTTAAAATCTAAAATGCTGAAGATGACCAGGGAGACAGGGCTTAATTGGGTTCAGTGTTTGCCTATAACCCTCTTTTCAGTTAGGCATACACCAAGGCCCCCACACAAACTAACCCCATATGAGATCTTATTTGGAACAGGGCCAAGAATGGGACAGTATTTCCCACAACAGTTACAAATGCATTATGAATCTGTTGCAAAATATGTGATAGCCTTGAGCAAGCAATTGTCTAATATACATGCACAAGTTTTCTCTTCCATTCCAGATCCTAACTCCCTGGAGGGAAGCCACACTCTCAAACCTGGAGAGTGGGTGGTGGTCAAGAAACACGTCAGAAGCACCCTCGAACCACGATACGAGGGACCTTACCAGGTGTTGCTGACCACCCCAACCTCTGTGAAACTCGAAGGGAGACCCACCTGGATCCACGCTTCACATTGTAAAAGAGTGAAGGCTGTCCCACCGTCCCAGGAACCATAAGCCATGAGGATTCACATACTGATCATGACTTTGACAGTGGGCATATCTGCAGTATTCACGCCACTGGGTGATGAATGGGACAATTCACTGATACGGCACCATCAAATTTTAGTCCAGGGGTTGAAGGAGACTGAAACTCTGAGAGATTGTTGGATCTGTACCCACAGTCCCGTGAGTTCAACCAGTATGCCTTATTTTGCAATACCCCTGGACCTTTCTGAACTGATTGACCTGTCTAATTCTACCATCTTTCTCACTAGTATACACCAAGTTAAATCCAGTACAAACAAGGACAAGGAAGTAGCCTTACCTGTTGCAGGGTGGGCAGATGCCCCATGGCTCATGATAAACAGATCAGGACCCTCGGTAGATTATAGCTCTACTCCTTGGCAAGAGGGACACTGGGCTAATGTCACATGTTTTCCTAGCTGGACACACTGTTATTGTCTCCAAGTACAAACCAAAGGTATGACATTTAGTCCACACATACACTCAGGTTGCAATGATTCAAAAACAGACAGCCACGTGCAGTGTATTGGTGTAGATGCTGAGAACGGAAAGGATCTGCCCTGTAACAACCGTACTGTACAGGATCTCCGGACAGGTATATTAGCTAACGACACCGAAAGTCAGTCAAAAGGTATTGGGGGTTGGCTCATGGGAATTGTCCAAGTAATATTGCAGGTAGCCCTAATAATATTGGTGATATATGTAGTGATTAAGCTCATTCTTATTTGTGTGACCCGCTTTTCAAAAAGAATGAAGAAAACTGATGAACGACCTATTATGCTCCTCTACGATGAGGAAGGACAGAAGGAAACATCGTTCAACACAGCTCCCCCTCCTCACAATGATGCCTGGCTGAGATAGGGTGAGATGAATCCCAGGGTATTACCACAAGTCCGAGCAACCGGGAGCCTACCTATAAGGGGTAGGTTGTCGCCACTGCGGGTGAAGAGGATACGAATGGTATGCCCAGGGGATTCGCTAGGCGAAGGGAAAGTCTACAATCAAGTTTCCAAGGGGGGACTGTTATGGACTATTGATACAAAATGGATACTTGCTTGTTGAGGACTATGTTTAGCTAAGATGGCAGCCAGGCATTCAGCCAACACCTATAAACTAGAATCTTACTTTGTGTTTTATCATGTGTTTCTTTGTGGTTACCGTTCAGCTCAAGCAAGCAGTTACAAAGAAAGAAGAAGTAACGGTTTCACCCACGAGCAAGGGGGGAGGGGGGAGGAATTTCTTCTGGCCGTCAAGGTTACAGAAAAGTATAGAGTTCGTAGCCAATAGAAAAGATATACTCTATCTTTCCCCCCCCCCCCCCCCCCCACTTCTTCCTGTTGTAAAACCTATGTATTGTCTGCTTTTTTCAGAAAATAAACCAGAGATACTGTTTTAACTCCTAGCTGTGGGTTGTCTCAGATTTGATCTCTCCGTGCACGTACATTAATTAATTTGGAGCAGTACATCAACCGAACTGGCAGCTTGGCCAGAACCAGAACAAGATCTCCTCAGAACGCTCTCCCTGCCGTAAACACCGTAACTTGGTCTCGGCCAGGGAGATCCAATCCGGATCATCGTAGATAAGACCTAGCGCTCTGAAAAATTCATCTACCAACCGGAGGGACTGTGATCCAGTTGGTAGAGAAAAATCACAAGACTGAGCGTCCCCTTTAAGCAACAACATGATAATACGCATGCTTTGACTCTCATACCCAGATGAGAGCGGACGTCACTTAAAGTTCAATTTACACGACTCTGAACCGAATGAAATTATCGCTTCCCCCTGAAAATCTGTCTGGAAGTGCAGGACAGGCCTGGTAACTACTACCGGCACCAGCAGCTTGTGATCCCTGGATCTGCGTGCGGAGGTCAGCTACCTCTATAGACAGACCCTGCAATTGTCCAGCCAGTGCAGTGATTGGATCCATAGCCTTACTGACACAAACAAAAAATGATGGTTTTCGGCGGTTGATAATGTCACGGCACGGTGTGGGGAGTAAACTCCCCACCGACCACAAAAGGGAAGGGAAAAGGTACTAGGCCTGGAAACTAGGGAAAGGGGAAAGGTCACCACCTAGTGAACACCTAAACCGAGCCCTGACTACTATCAGTATGAACAGACTTCGATGGTAGGAATGTTCATACACTGGAACCTAGAGCCCTATCTGACCCTAAAGGGCCCTGGAAATAGTGTCAGGACAAGAGATGACCTGTTCCTTCCCAGCTGAAGGAACAGAAGACTCCCTCAGTCCCAATACCAAAAGGTAGGGGAATACAACGAACAAGAAATAGGGAAAAGACACTTAACTCCAAAGTACGCGGACGAGCAGGAACTCAGAGGAGAACCAGACACCAGCACTTCAACACCAGAAAGGAGCTATCAACCGCATAGCATGATGGATGAGACCAGACTAAATGGAGGAGTTGGAATTACCACTTCAGCTACACCCGAGACAAGAGGTGTCACAGAAACAAGTGAAACCAACAAGGCTGTCAGATCACATCACGTGCAGCCAGTTTCTTAGATCTTCTGAGCCCTGTCAAAGGAGAGACCGTGACATAATCCCTTCCTACTACACTTAAAGAAGGAAAGGGTTAATTCACAAACTGCCAACTCTCAGTTAATTTTACAGCCAGCAGGGGTGCGGTTTCACATCAAGAAGAGTTCTCCCTTGCTGGCTTTTTGACTTTACAGTGATGCCACACAGAGCGACCACTTTGGCTGGTCTCCGGGATAAATACTGTGACCGCAGATGTGTAATAGAAATACAAAATTCTGATCAGGCGCAAAATCACAGGCTCCAATACGTCTCTTAATGGTGAATCTTCTTTAATTGCATAAAAGATGAAGATGTGTAGAACAACGCGTTTCGGGGCTCAAAATGTCCCCTTCATCAGGTTAACAGTAGTCACCTGTAGATGTGTAATGACAGAGCAGTCACAGAGATCTGCCATGGGACGCCGGCAGATCATAATGTAACCTCACACAATGTATATGGTCATGCAGCAGTAAGCAAAAGGTTAAAGGTTATCTTAGCTTTATAAAAAAAAATTAAATGTAAATGTGATTCTCATCTGAGATCACTTGCAGGAATTTCCTCCCTTCATACTGTTCTCCCTGTAAGCTCCTTTTAGTGAGGATATTAAAATATCTTAGAAATATATATTTCAATAAACCCTGTTTATGGCAAGCCTTGACACCACAGCAAGCGAAGCAATTGCAAACCACACTTTGTCAAAGTGTCACTAGAAATATACTTTCAAATCTTGTCATCCATGCGACCCAGCTCCACACCCACATCTATAATGAAGAGCATCTTGCTTACAACTTCCATGATGTTTCAGTGGGTGTATTCTAGACCTGATGTCTAGAGCTTAGCTCATGTTTTTCACTGGATTAATGCAATGACTATGGCCAAGGCCATCTTTATCGCGGGGCAAAAGGGGCAGCTGCCCCGGGCCCAGTTGCTCCTGGGGGGCCCAAGGCAGCTGCCTCTTGAGCCCCGCTGGCCACTGCCCACAAATTCAATTACATCGTTTAATAGCCTTCTTTAATACAGAATTCTAAGTAAAATGTCCATTGAGGGTTAAAAAATAATAAAATAATTACTTACCTCATCCGCTTGATCGCGCAGCCGTTATCGTCTTCTTTCTTTTTCTTGCAGGACCTGCAAAAGGACCTTCGATGATGTCATCACGCTCACCACGTGGTGAGCACGGTGACGTCAGCGCTGGTCCTGCTGAATGAAGATAGAAGGATCTTGTATGATGTATTATGTATTGTATTATGATGATGTCATCGAAGGTCCTTTTGCAGGTCCTGCAAGAAGAAGAAAGAAGTCGATAACGGCTGCGCGATCAAGCGGATGAGGTGAGTAATTATTTTATTATTTTTTAATACCATTAACTGCCTGAATAAATAGAATGCTTAAAATACTATTTTATTAAATACTACTTATTAAAAACTTGTGGCTCTCCACTAGATTTACAAAAACAGGCTCAATGTGAGAGGTCGGTGTTTGTCCACAAATTATAAGGACACAGCAACCATTTCACTGTTACCTCTCACACATTAGTATATAGTTGTCCACTGTGGGAGATGTGTGCCAATATTGTTTATTTACAGTCTCAATGTACATCAACACACAATGTATCACTTTCCCTTTAAAGTGGTGTCTATAAGATACAATGGGATGTTGTCCCAGGATCACTCATTCATATGCAAGCGCTATTGTTTTATGTGCCAAATCTGGCCACCAGCACCATATGTTATTAGATCCCTGGTCACATCCTGGATGTATGGTGCTGGTGGCCAGATTTGGCACATAAAACAATAGCGCTTGCATATGAATGAGTGATCCTGGGACAACATCCCATTGTACCTTATAGACACCACTTTAAAGGGAAAGTGATACATTGTGTGTTGATATACACTCACCTAAAGAATTATTAGGAACACCATACTAATACGGTGTTGGACCCCCTTTTGCCTTCAGAACTGCCTTAATTCTAAGTGGCATTGATTCAACAAGGTGCTGATAGCATTCTTTAGAAATGTTGGGCCATATTGATAGGATAGCATTTTGCAGTTGATGGAGATTTGAGGGATGCACATCCAGGGCACGAAGCTCCCATTCCACCACATCCCAAAGATGCTCTATTGGTGACTGTGGGGGCCATTTTAGTACAGTGAACTCATTGTCATGTTCAAGAAACCAATTTGAAATGATTCGAGCTTTGTGACATGGTGCATTATCCTGCTAGAAGTAGCCATCAGAGGATGGATACATGTTCTCATTCTGTTTACGCCAAATTCGGACTCTACCATTTGAATGTCTCAACAGAAATGGAGACTCATCAGACCAGGCAACATTTTTCCAGTCTTCAACAGTCCAATTTTGGTGAGCTCGTGCAAATTGTAGCCTCTTTTTCCTATTTGTAGTGGAGACGAGTGGTACCCGGTGGGGTCTTCTGCTGTTGTAGCCCATCCGCCTCAAAGTTGTGCGTGTTGTGGCTTCACAAATGCTTTGCTGCATACCTCGGTTGTAATGAGTGGTTATTTCAGTCAACGTTGCTTTTCTATCAGCTTGAATCAGTCGGCCCATTCTCCTCTGACCTCGAGCATCCACAAGGCATTTTTGCCCACAGGACTGCCGCATACTGGATGTTTTTCCCTTTTCACACCATTCTTTGTAAACCCTAGAAATGGTTGTGCGTGAAAATCCCAGTAACTGAGCAGATTGTGAAATACTCAGACCGGCCCGTCTGGCACCAACAACCATGCCACGCTCAAAATTGCTTAAATCACCTTTCTTTCCCATTCTGACATTCAGTTTGGAGTTCAGGAGATTGTCTTGACCAGGACCACACCCCTAAATGCATTGAAGAAACTGCCATGTGATTGGTTGACTAGATAATTGCATTAATGAGAAATAGAACAGGTGTTCCTAATAATTCTTTAGGTGAGTGTACACTGACACTGTAAATCAGGCATGCTCAACCTGCGGCCCTCCAGCTGTTGCAAAACTACAACTCCCAGCATTCTCGGACAGCCTACAGCTATCAACCTACAGCAGGGCATTGTGGGAGTTGCAGTTTTACAACAGCTGAAGGGCCGCAGGTTGAGCATCCCTGCTGTAAATAAACAATATTAGACATCTATGCTGACTTTGAACTTGATATAACTTAGTGGATCAACACCAGCAGATGCCATGCCTCCCCCAACCATCACTGACTGTGGAAACTACGAACTGGACCTCAAGCAACTTGGAGTGTGTACCTCTCCACTCTTGCTCTGGACTCTGGGACCTTGATTTCCAAACAAAATTCAAAATTTACTTTCATCTGAAAAACAGGACTTTTGACAATGCTTTCAATGCTGTGGTTATCACACTTTTTCCTTCCACTCAACTTTACATTAATATGCTTGGATACAGCTATCTGTGAACAGCCAGATTCTTTAGCAATGACCTTTTGTGGCTTACCCTCCTTTTGGAAGATGTCAATAACTGTCTTCTGAACAACTGCCAAGTCAGCAGTCTTCCCCACGATTTAGGAGACCTTTACAGTTGTTTTGTGCTAATTAGCTGATTGCAGTTGACACCAGGGGGAAGATTTATCAAAATTGGTGTAAAGGGAAACTGGCTTAGATGCCCATACCAACAAATCAGATTCCACCTTTCATTTTCAAAAGGAGCTCTGAAAACAGGTGGAATGGTTGCTATAGGCAACTAAGCCTGTTTTCCTTTACTCCAGTTTTGATAAATCACCCCCTCCCCCATGAGTCTACAATATTGAACTTTTTCACAGTATTAAAATTTTCTGAGATTTGAGTTACTTTTCATTAGCTGTAAGCCATAATCATCAACATTAAAAGAAATAAAGGCTTGAAATAGATCACACTGTGTGTAATGAATCCATATCATTCATGTATAGGTGTTTTACTTTTTTAATTGAATTACTGAAATAAATTAACTTTTTGATGACATTCAAATGTATTCAGATGCACCTGTATTAAAAAGTTCCTTAGGCTACCTTCACATCTGCGGTAGCAATGTTCTGGTAGCCTGTTCCAGCAGGCATGCGGAGGATCGTCCGGACACAAACCGCAGCATGCAGCGGTTTGTGTCCGGCGGATTCTCCACTTGTCAACCGAATATGAACAGAATGTCTGCTGGACCCCATAATATTTTACTGGGGTTGGCAGACATTCTGTTCACCTCCGCCAACGCCAGATCCGGTTCATTCCGGCAGGCAGTTCTCTAATGGAACAGCCTGCTGGAATGAAATACGCAGAAGTAAAGCTAGCCTTACATTCACATGTACTCTTGAGCTTAAGTTCAAAATCAGCAATACAGATATATTAAATATTTTTTATCCCCACAATCTTAACAAACTCTAAAATAAATAACTGCAGTGTGATTGTTTTTTCCTAATTTTCTCAAATTAAAAATTTAAATAAACTAAATTAAATTCGTATGCATATGTACCAACATATGGCACATAAACAAAATAATTTTATCCAGCAAAAAAAACAAGGTCCATGCAGCTACATCAAACGAAAAATAAAATAAAAGTTAGGCCAGAATGCAAAAAAATAAAATAAAATAAAAAAAATTGTTCATGTTCTCAAGGCCAAATGTAGCCTGTTACTCAAGGGGTTTAATTATTACGCTGGTTGGCTTTCATTATAAACTTTTTTTCAATTGAGCCAGGATATCACACTTTTTTTTTCTGTGACTGAAGGTCAGGTTAATAAAATAGCCTGCAATACATGTATCCTGCAGTCTTTTCACTATTTAGGTCCTACAGAATTTTCTACTTTTTCTACTTTTTTGATGAATGAAGCTGAAGCTGCTCTTTTGCAGATACTTCATACTGTGCAACGTAATGAGTATGTTTATCTGAAGTGGCCCTTACAACAGCGATAGCTACGTCAGTGCTTTTCTTGTCTGTAAACCAAGCTTCAGCATGCTCTATCTTATATTCCAGGTGGAGATAAGATGATGTGTGAAAAGTCTTGCAGCAGCTTATTCTCCCCTCACCAATGAACACAATCATTTGGACAAGAGCTAAAGTGTATAGGTTAGCAGTTGTTTTCGCCATACAAATGTACCATTTTTGCACAGTCTCTTTTAATCATGAAATCATGACCCTTAACCCATTAAACAACCATGATGTAATTGCAAGTCATGGATAGGCTTGTATTAAACCTCTATGACTTACAGTTACGCCAAGGTGATCGCAAGAGCCCTGACTTACAGCTGGACTCCGGCCAGTTAACCCTCCCCTTGATGCCATGGTTAACCCTTTCATGACCAAGGGTCATTGATGCCCCAGTGTCCAGGTCAAATTTTATAAAACTGACATGTGTCACTTTATGTGGTAATAACTTTGGAACACTTTTATTTATCCAAGCCATTCTGAGATTGTTTTCTCGTGACACATTGTACTTCATGATAGTCATAAATTTGAGTCAATATATTTCACCTTTATTTATGAAAAAATCCCAAATTTACCAAAAAGTTCAAAAAATTAGCAATTTTCAAAATTTCTATTTCTCTGCTTCTAAAACAGAAAGTGATACCTCATAAAATTTTTATTATTTTACATTTCCCATATGTCTACTTTATGTTGGCATCATTTTGGAAATATCATTTTATTTTTTGGGGATGTTACAAGGCTTAGAAGTTTAGAAGCAATTCTTAAAATTTTTACGAAAATTTCTAAAACCCACTTTTTAAGGACCAGTTCAGGTCTGAAGTCACTTTGTGGGGATTACATAGTGGATACCCCCATAAACGACCCCATTGTAGAAACTACACCCCTCAAGTTACTCAAAACTGATTTTACAAACTTTGTTAACCCTTTAGGTGTTCCACAAGAATTAAAGGAAAATGGAGAATAAATTTCTAAATTTCACTTTTTTGCCAGATTTTCCATTTTATTACATTATTTTCTTTAACACATCGAGGGTTAACGGCCAAACAAAACTCAATATTTATTACCCTGATTCTGCGGTTTACAGAAACACCCCACATGTGATCGTAAACTGCTGTACAGGCACACGGCAGGGCGCAGAAGAAAAGGAACACCGTATGGTTTTTGGAAGGCAGATTTTGCTGGACTGGTTTTAGATGCCATGTCCCATTTAAAGCCCCCCTGATGCACCCATCCAGTAGAAACTCCCAAAAAGTGACCCCATTTTGGAAACTGGGGGATAAGGTGCCATATTTATTGGTACTATTTTTGGGGGCATATGCCTTTTTGATCGCTTGGTGTTGGACTTTTTGTGATGTAAGGTGAAAAAAATTCTTTTTTGGCACTGTTTTTCTTTTTTCTTTTTTACGGTGTTCACCTGAGGGGTTAGGTCATGTGATATTTTTATCGAGCATGTTGTTACGGACGCGCCAATACCTAATATGTACACTTTTTTTTTTTATTTCACTTTAACACAATAATGGCATATTTGAAAAAAAAAAATGATGTTTTAGTGTCTCCGTGTTTTGAGAGCTATAGTTTTTTTTTAATTTGAGCAACTTTCTTATGTAGGGTCTCATTTTTTGCGGGATGAGATGACGGTTTTATTGGCACCATTTTGTGGGACATACCCTTTTTTGATCGCTCGGTGTTGCACTTTTTGTGGTGTAAGGTGACAAAAATGGCTTTTTTTACAGTTTTTTAATATATTTTTTATGGTGTTTATCGTACGGGGTCGATCATGTGATATATTTATAAAGACTGTCGTTTCGGACGCGGTGATACCTAATATGTCTAGTTTTTTTTTTCTTTTTCATTTTTTATAGGAAAAGGCAATTTATTTTTTTAAATTACATTTTTATTTATTTATTTATTTTTACTTTTATTATTTTTACTTTTTTTTAAATCAAGTCCCTCTTGGATCTTGAAGATCCAGTGGGGCTGATGGCTGTATTATACTTTGCAATGCTTTTGCATTGCAAAGTACAATACTATCAAATGTCCTGTAGATGGCAACACCGGGCGCTTTTGCAAAGCGTCCGGTTGCCATGGCAACCATCGGGCGCTGCAATCACAGCGCAGCAGCCCCGATGGTGGAGAGAGGGAGCATACAGCTGACACTCGCTGCTGATGTCGGCGGCTCAGGAATGGAGCCGCCGACATCAAATAAAGCAGGGGGACCACATCGGGGGCAGGAGGCACAGATAGGGGCAGCGCTGTAAAGGGGGGGCATGGCCAGCAGGAGGGGGCACATTTGGGGGTCTCATGCATGGGGGGGGAGGCGGACCGCATCAGGGGTACAAAAAATGGATGGGGGGCGGGGATTGCATCGGTGGCAGGGCTCACAGGAGGGGTGGGGAGGTTGGAGGCGCACAGGAAGGGGGCAAAGATCAGGGCACAGATGGGGGGCTTCATTACATATTACCTGATTTCAGGCTCTGATCTGCAGAGCGCAGATCAGAGCCTGAAACCGGCATTTTAACACTGCCGCGATCCGATTGGTTAGTCTGCACAGACTAACCAATCGGATCGATTGCCGGCAAGGGGCCACTCTGATTGGTCCCTTGCTGACATTACTAGACTGTATGCTGTCCGTGACAGCAGCAGGGCAGGGGCAGAAGCTTTAATACAAGCGCTTTGCAGCACGGGGTATGTGCAGCTATCACGTATATATACAGATTGCGGTCGGGAAGGGGTTAATTGCAGTCGCAAAATCTAGGCAGTAAGACAGATGTAGGGTGCTCGCCATCAGCAACCCCAGGAACATAATAAAAGTATGCCGACGCATTAGCATGGCAGCCAGGGGCCTAAAGAAATCCCTCAGGCCTGACATGACAATATGCCTATCAGGCTGTGCCACAAGTGATGTCTAATAGACTGCCTGCCCCTGTTACAGTGATAGGTTATATCGCACTGGTAGAAAAATAACTGAAATAAAGTGGCCTAAATGGGAGGAAATGCTCAAAGACCCCAAACACTGTGGATTGTTTATAACTGGGGGAGCAATTCCACCGCATGTGATCCATTGCTAACGGCAATCCCCAGCAAAAATGCATACAATGGAGGATGTCGGCAGCGTACCATATGCACCACAAAAGCATCCTACACAAGATGGGATAATGTTTGAATGCAAATATAAAAATACATAATTTACTGCGAAAGGTGCACAACAATGATATGCAACTGACAACACTGGCTAATCCCTCAAGCTGATGTTAAGAACTGAGACTTTAGCCAATGTATTCCTGTCAGGAACACATTGGAGCCTTTTTGCACCACCATCAAGGTATCTCAGTGTGGCATGGGTTCCTACCACTAGACTACCTATGGTAAGTGAACACGGTCTGAGAGGTGCTAAGATACAACTTACAGCCAAGCTCCCACATACCTCCATAGTGAAATCACTCAGGTAGTGGGAGAGATGATAAGGCTGTAAGCCCCACCTATAACAGGCCATGTGACACAGTCTACCAGGTGCATCCGGCTGTTCGTCATGGAAGTGCTGTCCTGCCCGGCCAGTAGTGTGGCATCAGAGCAGGTGTTTATGCGGAGGGGGCAAAAGGATCCTGTTTGTGTAGCAGCTGTAAGGCCTGTATGGTCCCCATCAGAATTGGCTTATGATTTGGTAGCCAAAAGCAGGAGTGGGTACAAAAACACAGAAGACATGCAAATATTCCATTCACTTTATCTCTATTTTGGATCCACTACTGTTTTTTTTTGGGCTTTTGCAATATTGACGGATTACTGACCAAATGCTGACCGAGTGAAGGCGGATGCTCAACAGACAGGATCCGTTTTTTGGGGGTTATTGTTCTGACGGATCAGAGGAAAGGCAAAATAATCGGTGACGTCAACACAAACTTATTGCTGAAACCCTCTCCTCTCTGTCAGAGGGGCTCTACTTGTATAAGCATTTAATAGAACAGGCTCTGTAGACATCTATGTGGAATCAGCTGACAACGGTGTAAAAGGATGTAAACGATTTCTTGATGAAACAAGCGGACAGAGGTACTCCCCTGTGTAACTTCAATGTTAGCCATGTGGCAGCTCATGCGTGACACCTGCTGTTTGCTCAGGCCCTTTAAGGAGGCCACTTTATTTGTCAGTCGCCAGGACTACGGGATGAACAACGTCATTCCACTGATTCATGTCCTGGAACACATGCTGCTAAATCTAGCTGGCAAGGGGAAAGGAGACGTGGCGACTACATCTCATGGCCGCATGAGCCCTGTGGGGGCTGAACTAGAGGAGGAGGAGGAGGACATTCGAGCATAAGCAATGTGCTGAGAAATGGGTGGTTTTTCTACACAGGTGACAGGAGAGGAGGGGCAGTAGCAACCAGAGGAGCTACAGAGCGATGAGGAAGATGAAGCAGAGGACCTAGACACACTGTGGCAGTATGCAGTGGAGATGGAGGGAGGGAATCCCTCCGAGTCCCTTGCGCAAATGACCCGGTGCATGCTCACTTGCTTGCGTAGTGACAACCAAATTGTCACCATTCACCAGAGGGTTGACTACTGGCTCTCCACCTTGTTAGATCCTCACTACCGGTCCAAAATGGGGGCCTTTTTTACACCCGCTGAGAGGGAGGACAAACTGAACTACTATCGAATCATCCAATGTAGTCAGTTGGCCGCTGCCTATGTGCGCCATCGCCCATCCTCACGCAGGTCTGACTGGGGGGCCCCTCTGCACTAGCGTTCCACTGCCATGGCTGCTGGGGAAGCAGGAGCAGTAACAGCTCCATCAGCAGCAAATTAAGTCTAGCGTCGCTGATGAGCAATTTTCTTCACCCTCCTACTGAAGAAACTACTCACCAGCAGCAGCACGTAGACATAGAGCAGAAACTGAACCAGCAGGTTGTGGCATACTTGGAGTGCACCCTGCCACCCCACATCGAAGATCCTCTGGACTACTGGGCAGTCAAACTCGATTTGTGGTGGCAACTGGCCGAGTTTGCCCTGGACAAGCTTTCCTGCCTGGCCAGCAGTGTGTTTAGTGCGGAGGGGGCCATAGTTACCCCAAGGAGAACTCGCCTGTCCACCCAAAATGTGGAGAAACTGACCTTTGTGAAGATAAATCAGGCATGGATCAGCCAGGATTTTCAAACACCAGTGCCTGATACATCAGACTAGATCATCCATGGTGCCAAACCTACAGTTTGACAAAAGAGGCCTGTCTCTTCTGGCTACCTTCTTTAGCTACTATTCTGATGCTGCCACCCGCCTGATGCCACACCTGATGCCAGTTGCTCCTACTGCCAGCAACCATCTTCAGCTGGTACTGGTATTGGCCCCCACCTCCCCACTCTGTCACTGTGCCACTCTGTGGTCTCCGCATGCTGCTGTCACCTCACCACTCTGTGGTCTCCTCATGCTGCTTCCACCTCAACACTATGTTGCTGGGCCACTCTGTGGTCTCCACATGCTGCTGCCACATCACTACTCTGTGGTCTCCTCATGCTGCTGCCACATCACTAGTCTGTGGTCTACTCATGCTGCTGCCACTTCAATACTCTGTGGTCTCATGCTGCTGCCACCTCAATTCTCTGTGGTCTCCTCATGCTGCTGCCACCTTACCACTCTGTGGTCTCCCCATGCTGCTGCTAACTCAACACTATGTCACTGGGCCTCTATGTGGTCTCCTCATGCTGCTGCCACCTCCCCACTCTGTCACTGGGACACTCTGTGGTCTCCTCATGCTGCTGATTACTTAGCACTCTGTCACTGGCCACTCTGTGGTCTCCTCATGCTGCTGCCACATCACTACTCTGTGGTCTCCTCATGCTGCTGCCACTTCTCCACTCTGTGGTTTCCTCATGCTGCTGCCACCTCACCACTCCATGACTGGGCCACTATTTAGCATTTTTGGCCTGGTTAACAACATTATTTATTTGACCCATCTTCTGATCGGTCAAGAGGAAGGAAAAATGAGACGCACAATGGATCCTGTTATGAATATCGGGCAGCACTGCGTGGGTTAGGGTACACGGTCCGCGGGCGTCGCCCCAGGTACTTCAATGAAAGAAAGAACCGGCACTCCTTGCGATATAGTCGTGAATATTTTATTAGCCACTCATAGATAAAAGTGACGCGCGTTTCGGCACATGCAAGTGCCTTTGTCAAACTCAAACAAACAGCAAGTGGCATTAAAATGAACATAATCATGTGTTTAAATAGCTTGCCCCTAATCACGTGATAGAAGCCTTCAAGTCATGTGATTCTGATGTCATGTTGGCAAGGTAACCAAAATTGTTTACTAACATCTAGTCTCGGAAAAAATTTGAAGCGAATGCGATTCTTTTGTTTCATCGAAGATCGCAATGAGTCAATTACACTGCGGAGACACATAACAGAAAAAGGTTACATTCGGTTACTGCAATTCGATCACGGATGATTACTATATTTAATAATCATCTCCCATAGGAGTCTAAAACTTTATAAGAAACTGCTCACCGCGTACTCCCGATTCAACCCTTTGGGTGTCATCGTTTGTAGGCGGGGAATCCAATAGGCTTCACGTTTAAGTAATAACTCCACTCTATTGCCTCCCCTTCGAGGTGGCAGTACCTCTTCGATAATTTGAAATCGAAGTTGTGACACATTGTGTCTCTGTTGATGGAAATGCTGAGGGATTGGCAATAGTAAATTTTCATTGCGAATTGTCGACTTATGTTTCGCAAAGCGATCTTTCATTCGCATCGTGGTCTCACCTAAATAACAAAGTCCACATGGACATTTCAGCAGGTATATAATGAAAGTACTATTGCAGGTGAAATGGCCCTTTATTGGAATCTGTTCCCCACTATGTGGGTGTGAAATATAGGGGCTTTTTATTATACTAGAACAGTGGATGCAACTTAAACAAGAGAAGGTGCCCTTCCTGACGGTAGACAATACCATTTGTCGGGGGCCCTTTTTGTTGGTACCTATATCCGCTCTAATGATTTTATCTTTTAAATTGCCTGCCCGCTTGTAACATAACATGGGGGGGCTTTGAAATTCTGCAATCTGGGGATAAGACCTAGTCACTACATTTCAATGTTTATTAATAACTGCCCTTATGCGATTAATCCAAGGATGGTGTTCTGCCTTTCCAGTCTAAGAATTACCATGTGATCTCTGAACTTACAGTTCTGCTGAGATGGCGATAACCATAATCTTAGGTGAATTGGCGGACAGTGACTCGATCCAAACGACACCTTGTAGATCGTGAAGAAGTTTATTCCAAACTGTGCAGATCATACACCGATGATCAAATGGATAGGTCAAAAAATCATGCTGTGAGCAGCTAACAGAGCAAGTAGCTGAGATGAGGGGTGAAGCCAGAATGAAGAAGAGGGGAGGAGACAAGAGAGAGAGCAGAAGCTAGGGGAAGAGAGAAGGGACACACATAATAAAAAGGCAAACCATGCATGTGTAACATGATACTCCCCGTCGAAATCTATGATTTCTAATAACATTTATAACAATAATAATCTTGTTCAAGTCCATGAAAAATTGATGTTTTTCTACTGGAACACCTGCAACAAAAGAAAAAAAAGAACATAAACAAGAAAACATTACTTCAATACTTGTAGAAAAGCTCTTGAAGCGTGGAATGGTAGGGAGTAGATAGTTCCTTGAGTCCATCTTCAGAGGAGAAGGCAGCAACAGCACCAGTCCTTCTTACCTCCCTTTAACAGGTTGCCTTGAAGGTCTGTCTTCAGAGGGGAAGGCAGCAACAGCACCAGTCCTTCTTACCTCCCTTTGTATCAACCTGGTGTGAGGAGTTCTTTACAAATGTGCCACTTACGACACTCTTGATTTGCGCCATCCATGTTTGCCAAGTGACAAGCAATGTGAATAAGACGTGCAGTCGCTCGCACAGCCGAAGACCACTTAGAAAACCGCTCAAATCGACGAGATTTCATTTTTACCTTTGCTTCCACAGAGGTGTTAAGTGTAACTGTAATGGTCTTGATTTCCTTATCAGAGTCTGGATGAACAAGTTCAAAGATAGACTCTACAGGCCTTGAGAAGAATTCTTCATTCAAGAGTACTGGTGGAGATATCCATGATATATCCAGAAATGTAACAGCAGGCACTACACAACTGCCTAAGTCGGCAGGGTTAAGGTCGGTGGGTACATAGTGCCATTGCTCTGGCGTGGAGAATTTCCTGATGCGTTCCACTCGATTGCCGACATACACATGGAATTGTCTTGTTTGATTATGTATGTATCCTAGCACGATTTTGCTATCTGTGTAAAAGTCAAACGAATCAATGTCAAGGTCTGTTTCGTGCTCTATAAGCTCAGCAATTTCAACAGCTAACATGGCTGCACAGAGTTCAAGCCTTGGGATGGTATGTGCAGGCATTGGAGTTAGATTGGTTTTGCCCATGACGAATCCTACTCCTATTCCACCGTTAGAGTGTACAGCTCGGAGATAAGCTACAGCAGCTATGGCTTCCATGGATGCATCCGAAAAGACATGGATCTCTAGTCTGGTGGCATTCTTCAAGGACGCAGGAGTGTAAGAACGTGGTATCTTGAACTGTTCCAATGCCTGGAGGGACTGCTTCCAGGATTCCCACCTTTGTTGTTTCTCCTTGGGTAAAGGGGTTTCCCAGTCAGTGTTCTCTGTAGTGAGTTGTCTGAGTAATATCTTACCCTGAATAGTAAAGGGTGCTATGAATCCCAAAGGGTCATAGATACTGTTCACTGCAGACAGTACTCCTCTTTTTGTGAAGGGCTTGTCGCAAGCTGATGTTTGAAATGTGAACGTATCTTGCTTAACATCCCACAGCAATCCAAGGCTGCGTTGTGTGAGGGAAAGGTCAGACTCTGGTTGGAATTCCTTGGCACTGACAGCATGATCATCAGAAGGAAATGCTCCCATTACCTTATTGCTGTTGGAGATGATTTTGTGTAGTCTGAGGTTGGCAGTGGCGAGCATGTTCTGGGTTCTGGTGAGAAGGTCAATGGCCTCTTCTTCCGTAGGTAGGGACTTAAGACCGTCATCCACGTAGAAGTTCCTTTCCACAAACTGACGTGCATCCGTCCCGAACTCCTGTTTGCCTTCTTGGGCAGTTTTTCTCAGTCCATAAATGGCAACTGCGGGGGAAGGGCTATTGCCGAACACGTGAACTTTCATCCGATAGTCTATGACCCCATTGTTGACATCATTATTGCGATACCATCGGAACCTAAGGAAGTTTCTGTTATCTTCACGGACGATGAAACAATGAAACATTTGTTGAATGTCGGCCATAATGGCAATTGGCTCTTGTCTAAAGCGGAGTAGGACTCCCAAGAGGTTGTTGTTCAGATTGGGTCCAGAGAGAAGATTGTCATTGAGAGAAACGCCTTCATAGCGAGCGCTTGAGTCAAAGACCACTCTAATCTGGTCAGGCTTACGAGGATGATAGACACCAAAACACGGTAAGTACCAGCATTCTTCTCCTTGTATAATAAGGGGTGCAGGTTCAGCATGATCTCTCTCAAACACCTTCTGCATAAAGTCGACAAAATGTTTCTTCATCTCCAGTTTCCGGTTCAGGTTGCGCTCTAAAGAGATGAACCGTGAATCTGCGTGTTGCCTATTATTTGGAATTCCTTGGAGTGCGGAATGGTAGCGGCGCCACCCAGCTGTTAGAATCATCTTGATAGAACTCTTTACTCATGGTTCTCAAGAATTCCTTGTCTTTCATTGTAGTAGAGAAAGAAAAGGTTTCTGCCTCGGCGCAAAATCACTGGAGAAGACGATCTTAGTGCAAGAAATCTTCTTGGTTTAATAGAAACAACGCGTTTCGGGGATTACAAACTCCCCTTCATCAGGTTTCATAATGATACAGTGAATATAACAAAAGGGTAGACATTTATAGATAAAACATATAAAAAAAAACGCCAAAAAGACGCACCTGGGTGACGCCCCCTACCGCATTATATGCACTTAATAATGGCCTTACAGTCTTTTGCCAGGTGTTCTGTGGAAGCACAGCATCTGAAACAAACTCCAAATTCCTTTAAAAGTTCCTTGCGTTCCTGTAGAGGTTTCTTTCTAAAAGCCGATGCACTTCTTAAGTGGGTGTGGCTTGTTATGTATGGGACATTGACGATTCGGATCCTCAAGTTTCTTGTTTTATCCAGTCTTCGGAAGAACCGTAGCAGGTGCAGGTTGAACATCAGTCCTTTTCACTGACACTGGACCCCTGCGGTCTCTGTGCGTTAAGTGCTTGTTTGCAAGTCCTGGAGAAGGTGGACTAAGAGGGTTACAGTCATCGTAGAAGAAACTTGGGTCATTCTTAGAGTCTGCAATTTCCTTTATGAAGGTACAGAAGTAGGAAAAGGGAGGAAAGGCTACTCCATACCTTTTCTTGTAAGTAGATCCTTGACTAACCCATTTTTCTTGGATGCCATATGGTAGCTTAAGGACAATAGGGTTGATGCCACGAGGGGTGTCAAGGTAACTAAGACCGGGTAGGTGGGTGTCAGCCTTAGCTAGTTGAAGCTCTAGTAGATCACTAAGTTCTTGAAGCTTTAGATTGTCTTTAGCTGTCATCCTTGGGAAGCCTTGCAACCTTTTGAGTAAGGCATCTTCGATGGCCTCAGAGCTGCCAAAGCTATGATCAAGTCTGTCCCAAGCAGCGTCGAGACCTGCAGCAGGATTGGAAATGTAAACGGTTTTAAGTCTCTTGATACGTTCAGCTGACTGAGGACCTAGCCACCTGATGAGTAGATCCAATTCTTCTCCAACAGTGATATCTAATTCGCTGATTGTTGCTTTAAAGGTGAATTTCCAGCCTCAGTAATTTTCAGGTTTGTCATCAAACATGGTGAGGCCCGTCCTAGTGAGTTCTCTGCGAAGGATGTACTTGGCAAACTGCGACATGTCTGTGTTTTCAGACTTTGGGTATACAATTGCAGGCGGAAGAAAGTTAGTTGCAGTAGTTGGTACATTGACGTTGGGTGACTTCGAAACATAAGATGGTACTGAGGCGTTTAACACTGGAGCTGGTGTACGGTCCAAAGGTGTGTTGGTTTGTAGCCGTATAATAGTGGATTGGTTAGAGGGTGGCAGGTTAGTGCGATAGTGTGGTAGGTCATTTCTATTCGTACCCGTTTCTGCCACTTGAGAAGGTGTAATAGATGTAGAGACCACACCTTGGTTGAGTTCTTTGGCTGCTATGACAGAGTGATGGAGTTTTGATGAGGTCTGTGATGACACTGATGCATAGGATATAACAGAGTGATGGCTACTGACACTTCTTTCATTGTCACATACAACCTGCTCTAAGACTCTTAGTCTTGCCATGTCTTTGGCATGCTCACATTGTTTTTCTAAGACTTCTATTTCTGCTCTCTTCCGTGCAGCCTCAGCTTCCATTTCTGCTTTTCTTCTGTGCAGCCTCAGCTTCCATTTCTGCTTTCTTCTGTGCAGCCTCAGCTTCCATTTCTGCTTTCTTCTGTGCAGCCTCTTGGGCGAAAACTGCCTGGATTTTAGAGACTTCTACATCAGCGCGGGCTTTGATGAGTCGTTGGCTGAGAGTAGAAGATGTTGATCTTAAGGATTGGGAAGATCGTGTGGAGCGCTTAGAAGTTGTGGAGAGATGGGATCTAGATTCATGGAGATGTGCGATTTTTACATCTGTTTTTGTACTTGTTTGTATTACTAGATCGTCTCTTTCAAGATTGAGCTCATTCAATTCCTGTAATTCTTTTAAAGGGCTTCTGTCACCCCACTAAACCTTTTTTTTTGCTTACTTATAATTTCCACACTGCGATTTATGCCTACATAATCTAATTAATCATTTTGGTCCTGTAGATTTTGTTTAAAACATGCTTTTAAAATATGCAAATTACCTTGCTACCAGCAAGTAGGGCGGCTACTTGCTGGTAGCAGCCGCATCCTCCAATCCTAAAGACGCCCCTTCCGCATTGTGATTGACAGGGCCAGGGAACGGAATCGTTCTCTGCTGGCCCTGCCTGTTTGCATTCAAAATCTGGCCCCTGCGCCGCGGCCGTACCTGTCTTCAATCGGCGCAGGCGCACTGAGAGGCGGCCGCCCGCTCGGCCGCTCCATCCTCAATGCGCCTGCGCCGATGACGTCACATCTACACCCGGCGCAGGCGCATTGAGGATGGAGCGGCCGAGCGAGCGGCCGCATCTCAGTGCGCCTGCGCCGATTGAAGACGGGTACGGCCGTGGCGCAGGCGCCA
Organism: Bufo bufo; assembly: GCF_905171765.1. NCBI lineage: Eukaryota > Metazoa > Chordata > Amphibia > Anura > Bufonidae > Bufo > Bufo bufo. The sequence continues at coordinate 179,293,942 of NC_053393.1, read as the reverse complement.
GATTTTGAATGCAAACAGGCAGGGCCAGCAGAGAACGATTCCGTTCCCTGGCCCTGTCAATCACAATATGGAGGGGGCGTCTTTAGGATCGGAGGATGCGGCTGCTACCAGCAAGTAGCTGCCCTACTTGCTGGTAGCAAGGTAATTTGCATATTTTAAAAGCATGTTTTAAACAAAATCTACAGGACCAAAATGATTAATTAGATTATGTAGGCATAAATCGCAGTGTGGGGATTATAAGTAAGCAAAAAAAAAAAGGTTTAGTGGGGTGACAGAAGCCCTTTAAGGAATTTTCTGTGTTGAGATCAGCATATTTAGCAGACAGTCTTTGATAGTTCTCATAGGCAGCATTCAACTGCTTAACAGCGCCCTCTAGGTGCAATACCTTATGAGTTGGTTGAGACAGAGCTGACATGCATTCAATAGTTTTAGACCATGAGTGGCTGATGTTCTGCAGCAGTTCTTCTTTGTCAGCCTCATAGTTCTCTTGGACTTTCCAGGTTGGCTTCACTAAACGTTTTTGTTTTATGTGGCCTTGAGGATCTGACTCCTGATCTGTTGGAAGTTCAGGTTCTTTCTGTGTATTAGGTTCCTCAGATTGTACATTGCCTTGCTGGTGCATTGTGATGGCAAGCAGAGGGTTAAATCACAAGGTATGTGTTTGCATAGAAATGTATCAATCTTCTGGCTCTGGGAGAGGGTTTCCTAGGCAACCAGTGGGAGGGGGAGTCAGAGAGAAGTTTAGCAATGGCTGCTGCAAAGTTAGTTTTGATTGCATACAGAGCTTTGACTTGCAGGCAGAATGCATGTGACAATACAGACAGTCTAGGAGCTGATTAAATAACAGTTGCATGAACAGTTTCTTCAATAAACTGTGCAGAAAACTGATGAATCTTATGCTGAGATTTACTTGCTGGCTGGAGTATACAGGCTTGTACATATATTCTGCTATATTCCAGTATCCATATACAGTACAGACCAAAAGTTTGGACACACCTTCTCATTCAAAGAGTTTTCTTTATTTTCATGACTATGAAGGCATCAAAACTATGAATTAACACATGTGGAATTATATGCATAACAAACAAGTGTGAAACAACTGAAAATATGTCATATTCTAGGTTCTTCAAAGTAGCCACCTTTTGCTTTGATTACTGCTTTGCACACTCTTGGCATTCTCTTGATGAGCTTCAAGAGGTAGTCCCCTGAAATGGTCTTCCAACAGTCTTGAAGGAGTTCCCAAAGATGCTTAGCACTTGTTGGTCCTTTTGCCTTCACTCTGCGGTCCAACTCACCCCAAACCATCTCGATTGGGTTCAGGTCCGATGACTGTGGCGGCCAGGTCATCTGGCGCAGCACCCCATCACTCTCCTTCATGGTCAAATAGCCCTTACTTTCAAAGTTTTCCCAATTTTTCGGCTGACTGACTGACCTTCATTTCTTAAAGTAATGATGGCCACTCTTTTTTCTTTACTTAGCTGCTTTTTTCTTGCCATAATACAAATTCTAACAGTCTATTCAGTAGGACTATCAGCTGTGTATCCACCTGACTTCTCAACGCAACTGATGGTCCCAACCCCATTTGTAAGGCAAGAAAATCCACTTATTAAACCTGACAGGGCACACCTGTGAAGTGAAAACCATTTCAGGGGACTACCTCTTGAAGCTCATCAAGAGAATGCCAAGAGTGTGCAAAGCAGTAATCAAAGCAAAAGGTGGCTACTTTGAAGAACCTAGAATATGACATATTTTCAGTTGTTTCACACTTGTTTGTTATGTATATAATTCCACATGTGTTAATTCATCGTTTTGATGCCTTCAGTGTGAATCTACAATTTTCATAGTCATGAAAATAAAGAAAACTCTTTGAATGAGAAGGTGTGTCCAAACTTTTGGTCTGTACTGTACATCTCACTATACATGCATAGCTAGCAAGGATCCCTTGAAAGATATTTTGCAGATCTTGTAAGATCCCTTCACTGATTTTTTGACTGTTCTGCCTTTCCAGTCTAAGCATTACAATGTGATCTCTGAACTTACAGTTCTGCTGAGATAGCGGTAACCATCAATCTTAGGTGAATTGGCTGACAGTGACTCGATCCAAACGACACCTTGTAGATCGTGAAGAAGTTTATTCCAAACTGTGCAGATCATACACCGATGAACAAATGGATAGGTCAAAAAATCATGCTGTGAGCAGCTAACAGAGCAAGTAGCTGAGATGAGGGGTGAAGCCAGAATGAAGAAGAGGGGAGGAGACAAGAGAGAGAGAGCAGAAGTTAGGCGAAGAGAGAAGGGACACACATAATGAAAAGGCAAACCATGCATGTGTAACATGATAGATGGTACTGTACAACTAGGGGGAGTCTTTTCTGTGGTGGGTTTACTTTGCCTATTGGTAATGTTTCACATTTATTTCGCTGTTGTGCAAGTAACCATTCCGGGTATCCTCTCTGCCTAAACTTATTGGTCATCTCGTGGAGACGAATTCTACGGGTAGAAGGATTGCTAACAATTCTATTAACCCTAAATATAATAATCATCCGTGATCGAATTATGTAACCTTTTTCTGTTATGTGTCTCCGCAGTGTAATTGACTAATTGCGATCTTCGATGAAACAAAAGGATCGCATTCGCTTATTTTTTTTTAGACTAGATGTTAGTAAACAATTTTGGTTACCTTGCCAACATGACGTCAGAATCACATGACTTGAAGGCTTCTATCACTTGATTAGGGGCGGGCTATTTAAATATATGATTATGTTCATTTCAATGCCACTTGCTGTTTGTTTGAGTTTGACAAAGGCACTTGCATGTGCCGAAACGCGCGTCACTTTTATCTATGAGTGGCGAATAAAATATTCACGACTATATCACAAGGAGTGCCGGTTCTTTCGCACAATGAATCCTGTCTATGAAGCAGCTGTAAGGCCTGTATGATATGGTCCCTATTTTGCATCAGAATTGGCTCATGATTTGGTAGCCAAAAGCAGGAGTAGGTACAAAACATAGAATCCATGCAAATATTCCATTCACGTGTCATTTCTGTTTTGGATCCACTCCTGTTTTTTTGGCTTTAGCAATACTGATGGACTACTGACCTAATGGATGCTCAACAGACAGGATCCGTTTTTTGGGAGTTATTGTTCTGACGAATCAGAGGAATGGCAAAATAATGAGTAACGCCAACACAAACTTACTGCTGACACCCTCTCCACTCTGTCAGGGGGGCTCTACTTGTATAAGGGTTTAATAGAAAAAGGTTCTGTAGAAGTCTATTTGGAATCAGCTCATGACGGTGTAAAAGAGTGTGCTTCTTCTTGACGCTAACATCGACCTGTTTACACTTGAGCTATTTGGTTTAGTTTTGGCCCCATAACTGCCCAAATAAGTGAAGTGTGCAGTGATTCTAAGAGCGACGCCTGTCATCTGCGTGTCATACTGACTCACAGTATTGTTTCAGTACCACAGCAGACTCCCTATGCACCTTACTACAAGGCACAGTGTTCTACACCATTATACAGGCTCTCTGCATCCAGGAAATAGCAGGGTTTTTTAACGCAATTCACCGCGAATAAATTCGGATCAAATCAAATCTTTTTGGAAAATTCGGTGAACCGACCGAATCGAATTTTTGATAAATTTTCTCATCTCTAATTATAATGAATCAATAAATGTAAATATACATATACTGTAACTGAAATAAAGTGTAAAAAATATGCAGTGAATATGATTACATCATATAATACCATCCATGATTATTCAACAGTGTACAAACAAAAAAAAACTGCAAATTCATAATACAATTAATCATCATAATTAATGAGACGAGTGTCAAATGTGAAAATAGTGCCGGGCTCAGTAATGATAAGGAGAAGATGACTCACTAAGAGCAGAAAGAGAATCAAAAATTTTTGCCACAGTACGGCGTTCAACATAGAGAACTACATCCTCTGTAACCAAGAGGAAGTGGAGAAGCCACAGTGTTCAAAGCGCATGCGCGACATGCGCACAACGCAAAGGAACCGGTAAGTGGCCATGTTGTAAAGGGGCAAAGGAGGAAACCTCACGCACAGGTGCACTGTGTTCAGCATACCCTCAGCCACCATATTGAGTAAGGGAAATAACCAGGAAATCAGAGATATCAGCAGAAACAAACATAAAAGTGACAAATGGAATATAATGTGACCTATCATGTCAGAATCTTAAAGATGGGGAAAGCAGGGTTCTCCTGCAATGTTCAGAAATATATAACGGCCAAATATTCATATTGCAGGTACCAAATACGGAGTGGGAGCATAGGGAGCATCTACGTATCACCAAACGGGAAGAATGCAACCTTGCCCATGAGAAGGCACTGGAAAATCACTCCCACAGGGAGGGATTTGCTAGATAGCCCCCCAATTACCATTCCCCCAAATAACATAAATCAGTTTCCTCAAGGTGTCATTAAAGGACAATATATAAAAAATAAAACATATTAAATGGAATCAAATATAAAAAAAAAACAATGAAGCAAAAGAATTGTTCCCCCGGCGAGTCATATATTCCACCCATTTCTCAGACGAGGCACTGTAAAAATAGGAAATACTGTCAAAATAGGAAATATCTCACATAGTTGACCAACTACACACAGGAATAAGTTAAAGGGAATCAGGCAAGGGCCCGGGCAAACTATTCATAACAACACACCCAATCTGAAATCTACATTTAAACCATGGGGTTTGAGTGTATTTCGTTTATAAATCCATTCTAATTCCTTACGACTCAAAATTGTAGACATACTGAATTTATTGTTTATTTTTCTGCACTAGCACTTAAATTTGCACATGTGATGTTATGTGAAAATGTCTTATTTATTTTAACTATAATAATGTTATTTTTCGATTTTATTTTTTGAATTAACCATGGACCTCTTTTCACTGGTTTTAACATGAACTGTTCTGTGGGTGGAGACTTTCCCTATACATGGTTGTTAGGCCTCCAGTTTTTTTTAAAGCGTTTTTAATTGTTTTTAAGTGATCCAATAAAGTTATACATATTTTAATAAGTTTGGTGTGCATCCAGCTCAGCACATGAGCTGTGAGCATGTTTAACCCCTTCCCGACCAGCGATGTACTGTACATGTACGCTACGGGGCAAATCTCTAAAGATGACTCCCACCCGTGAGTGCAGTGGTTGACTGCTGTTTTATACAGCAGACTCTCAGGGATAACTTTAACTCCTCAAATGACATGGTCTCTAGGAGTGCATGCTCCTAGGCCTGCAACAGCTCCCCCTAGTTGGGATTTGGAGAGCTGGATACTGTCTGTGGCAGCCTCAGTCCTCCTGTATGATCTGAGGCTGCCACAGTGGCAGGGCTCCATAGGAACAGAGTGTAATTTTCATAGACTCCAATACTAATGCAATGCTAAAGCAATCTAATGATTACATGTTTATGTTCCCTAGTGTAAAGAAAAATGTTTTAAAAATTCACTCCCCCTTTACCCAAAGTAAAAATAGATACACAATAAAAAATAAACATCATGGACATCCTGTCTCTCTGTCTATCTATCAGTGTATTTTTTCCACCTACTAACCTATCTAAACCTGAAAATTCACCTTTAGTATGTTGGTCTACCATACTCCTAAGCAGCACGCCTGCTTGGGGGTCATGAGCTTATGTTTGATTCATAGCTTTCCTTTTCCCCTATATTCAGTCACTTACCCACTCATGCCACCATTTATTACTGTGGAAACATTTGAAATGCTGTTGCCACGATCCACTCATCTGGATTAATGTAACACATTACTAATCAGTCTTCCTCACACTAAGCTCTCTCCAATCTATCCTCAATGCAGTAGCCAGGGTCATCTATCTGTCCAACTGCTACACCGATGGCTCCACCCTGTGCCAGTCACGGCACTGGTTATGCACAAAGCTCTCCATAATGCTGCAACCCCCTACATCTCCTCCCTCATCTTCATCTACCACTTTACCCGTGCTCTCAGTTCTGACAATTAGTTGCAACTAAAATCCTCCATTTATTTTACTCACTAATATAGTGCGGACATCTTCCACAGCACTTTACAGAGATTATCATCACACGGTGTCAACAATAGAGTTCACAATCTAAGTTCCCTATCAGTATGTTTTTAAAGTGTGGGAGGAAACCCACACAAACACAGGAAGAACATGCAATCTCCACACAGATGTTGTTCTTAGTCAGATTCAAATTTAGGACCCCAGCGCTGCAAGGCACCAGTGCTAATTAGTGGCGTCGCCAGGGGGGGCCACGGCCCCCCCTACATCATGCTGTGCCCCCCATGTGCCCCCCCAACTAAAATGCCCCCCACAAGTGAGCTGCCGCCGCCGGGCACAGGGAGATGAGCGCTTCCATTGCGCTCATCTCCATAGTCATCTGCCGGCTTGTGCTGCGGCGGTGCAGGGAAGGGAGGGGGCTTGTTACTGGCACATTGGGGGGGTTTATTACTGGCACATTGGGGGGCATGGCTTATTACTGGCACATTGGGGCGGAGGCTTATTACTGGCACATTGGGGGGGTGGCTTATTACTGGCACATTGGGGGGGCGGCTTATTACTGGCACATTGGGGGCGGCTTATTACTGGCACATTGGGGGGCTTAATACTGGCACATGGGGGGCGGCTTATTACTGGCACATTGGGGGGGCTTATTACTGGCACATGGGGGGCTTACTACTGGCACATTGGGGGGGCTTATTACTGGCACAATGGGGGGCTCATTACTGGCACATTGGGGGGGCTTATTACTGGCACATTGGGGGGTCTTATTACTGGAACATTGGGGGGGCTTATTACTGGCACATTGGGGGGCTTATTACTGGCACATTGGGGGGACTTATTACTGGCACATTGGGGGGCTTATTAGTGGCACATTGGGGGGCGGCTTATTACTGGCATATTGGGGAGGGGGCGGCTTATTACTGGCACATTGGGGGGGCTTATAACTGGCACATTGGGGGGGCTTATTACTGGCACATTGGGGGGGCTTATTACTGGCACATTTGGGGGCATGGCTTATTACTGGCACATTGGGGGGCATGGCTTATTACTGGCACATTAAGGGGCATGGCTTATTACTGGCTCATTAGGGGGGCTTATTACTGGCACATGATGGGGGGCCTTATTAGTGGCACGTGATGGGGGGCTTATTACTGGCACATGATGGGGGGCTTATTACTGCCAAGTGATGGGGGGCTTATTACTGGCACGTATTGGGGGGCTCTTGTTACTGGCACGTATTGGGGGGCTCTTGTTACTGGCACGTGATGGGGGTTCTTGTTACTGGCACGTGATGGGGCACTTATTACTGGCACGTGATGGGGGGCACTTATTACTGGCACGTTATTGGTGGGCACTATAGGGGCATCTACTGACGCCACAAAGAAGAGGTATTTTATATGGGGGGCTCTGTACAGTAGCATTTTATACTGGGACACATTATGGTGGGTACTATGGGGAAGGGGGAGAGGAGTACCATGGAGTCATCTACGGGGGGCACTAAGAAGGGGTATTTTATACTTGCAAATTATGGGGGACACTGAGGGCATCTACTGGGGCACGATATATGGGGCATTTTATACTGGTACATTATGGGGGGCACTAGGAGGAAGGGGGGAGAGGAGCACTATGGGGGCATTTACTGGGGGCACTATATAGGGGAATTTTATACTGGCACATTATGGGGGACATTAGCTCAACTAGGGGCATTACAAGGGGGTATTTTTTGCACTGTCACATTATAAGGAGAATTATTTCTACTGGGGGGGCATTATGGTGGGCTTTATTACTCCCCCATGGTATGACCCCCTAGTAGCAGCACCAGCCTCTCCCCGCTCTGCTATCCCTCTGCCCCTTCTCCAAATCCTTATTATGAAATCTTTCTCATTAGGATAAAACACATCAGCTCCGCAGAGCCCCCGGCCAAAGTGTTGAAGTGGTGTCCGAGATCCCCAAGGGCCAAGCCAAGTAACTGTAAGTTTTCATGTGAAATATGTTTATGTTATACACATATAACATACACTGTGCCACACAATATACAGTATACCTCTACACTGTGCCACACAATATACAGTATACCTCTACACTGTGCCACACAATGTACAGTATACCTCTACACTGTGCCACACAATGTACAGTATACCTCTACACTGAGCCACACAATGTACAGTATACCTCTACACTGAGCCACACAATGTACAGTATACCTCTACACTGTGCCACAATGTACAGTATACCTCTACACTGTGCCACACAATGTACAGTATACCTCTACACTGTGCCACACAATGTACAGTATATACCTCTACACTGTGCCACACAATATTAAGTATACCTCTACACTGTGCCTCACAATGTACAGTATACCTCTACACTGTGCCACACAATATACAGTATACCTCTACACTGTGCCCCACAATATACAGTATACCTCTACACTGTGCCACACAATATACAGTATACCACTACACTGTGTAGTCTGTTCTATAAGCACCATTGTTCTGTGGCGGCGGACAGAAAATAATCTAGAAGTGCCCCTCCGGAGACCAGGCTCTGGATCCGCCACTGGACCGCTCACAGGAGTGTACATTTCTTCTAAACTGTAATCTGTATCCTCTGACCTGCAGAAATCAGCACTCGCTCGGTAACAACTAACAGGCAGTACCTGAAGGCTGTAGCCTGGCCCTGTTACCGAAGCTAGCCGAGTGGTGTAAGGTTAAGGTACTAGTAGAGATGAGCGGCCGCTGAATCCGGATTTAAAGTTACTGCAGGATATGGATTACAGTTTAGAAATGTCAAATGTACACTCCTGTGAGAGGCGAGGAGGGGGATCTGTGGATGACACTGTTATAGAGGGGGAAATGGGGATGACACTGTCATGGGGTGGATCTGTGTCATCCACAGATCCCTCCCCCCCATAGCAGTGTCATTCACAGATCCCCTTCCCCCCATAGCAGTGTCATCCACAGATCCCCCTCCCTATAAAAGTGTCATCCACAGGCAGCTAGGACATGTTGAAATCTGAGTGATTTTTATTTTTTATTTTTTAAACCACAGACAGCAGGAATTTTCTTCCCTGTTGCGGTTTTAGGTATTGGGTAAAGTATCGCAGCATTTCTAAGCGTACTTGTGTAAATGTATCGTTGTTATAGCTGCCCCCCCTACTTTTGTCCTGGCCCCCAGTGTGCCCCCCCAAAATGTGAAAGCTAGAGACGCCACTGGTGCTAATCACTGAGCCACTGTGCTGCCCAGTTGTCTGAAATGCACTACTCAAGACAATTCAGTTACTCCCAGCAACCAGAGGCATTCCTTAAAAACAGCCTTTTTATGATGGCATATCACTTTGCGTAATTTTACTGTTCTGTATTCACCCTGTTTTGTATTCATTCTGTATTAGGGGATTTGCCATCTTTGGTGTTATTTTAATGTTTTCAAAATGTAGAATGCTCTAGGTATGGCTTTTTTGACATTTTAAGACTTATATATAGTATTTAAACTCCATAAAAAAAATCTATAAAACGTTTGCAAAAGGCCATGAAAAAATCTTTTTTTACAAGTAACCTTAGGATAAGTCATCAATATCAGTCCTTTGGGGGTCCAATATCCACAATCCACCACAATCTACCAAATGGCAACGTTCTGCATCTGGCTGCGTCCTCTGTGTTAGTTGATGAGAAAAACTGATGATGAAGATACCGGGTGTTGGGCCCAATGGATCTGTTTTAAGGACAGGTCATCAATATCTAGAACCTGATCAACCTCAGTCGGTCAAAACAAAATCTTAGCCTATTTCCTTGTTGACCTTTGATATCGAGAAAGGCTGTTGATAGCCTTTCTTGGTCTTATCTCTACCAAGTAATGACGACTATACTAAAAGTATAAATCTGAAGGTGTCGGCCCTCTACAGAGTAATGAGGGGGGAGTTGCAGAAAGCGATGAGGAGAAAGCAAAGCTATTAAATATTTTTTTCTCTACTGTATTCACTGAGGAAAATAAACTGTCAGATAAAATGCAGAATGTAAAAGTTAATTCCCCATTAAAAGTGCCCTGTCTGACCCAGGAAGAGGTACAGCGGCGTCTTAAAAATATTTTAATAGACAAATCGCCAGGACCAGATGGCATACACCCCTATATCCTAAGAGAATAAAGTAATGTCATAGCCAGACCCTTATTTCTGGACTCTATACTGACAGGGAGTGTTCCACAGGATTGGCGCATAGCAAATGTGGTGCCAATATTCAAAAAGGGTCCAAAAACAGAGCCCAGAAACTATAGGCTGGTAAGCTTAACATCTGTCGTGGGTAAACTTTTTGAAGGTTTTCTAAGAGATACACTCTTGGAGTACCTCACGCCATATCAGCATGGCTTTATTAGGGATCGGTCATGTGACATGTCAAACTAATTTAATCAGTTTCTATGAGGAGGTAAGCTCTAGATTTGACAGCGGCGAATCAATCGATGTCGTATATCTGGACTTCTCCAAAGCATTTGACACTGTACCGCATGAAAGGTTAGTATATCAAATGGGAATGCTTGGACTGGGAGAAAATGTTTTTATGTGGCTCAGTGATAGAAAACAGAGGGTGGTTATTAATGGTACACACTCATATTGGGTCACTGTGACTAGTGGAGTACCTCAGGGGTCAGTATTTGGCCGTATTCCCTTCAATATATTTATTAATGATCTTGTAGAAGGCTTGCACAGTAAAATATCAATTTTTGCAGATGACACTAAACTGTGTAAAGTAATTGAGGAAGAGGACAGTATATGGCTACAGATGGATCTGAATAGATTGGAGGCTTGGGTAGAGAAGTGGTAGATGAGGTTTAACACTGACAAATGTAAGATTATGCACATGGGAAGGAATAATGCAAGTCACCCATACATACTAAATGGTAAAACACTAGGTAACACTGACATGGAAAAGGACCTAGAAATTTTAGTGAACAGCAAACTAAGCTGTAGAAACCAGTGTCAGGCAGCTGCTGTCAAGGCCAATAAAATAATGTATTGCATCAAAAGGGGCATAAATGCCCATGATGAGAACATAGTCCTACCACTTTACAAATCACTAGTCAGACCACTCATGGAGTACTGTGTACAGTTCTGGGCTCCTGTCAACAAAGCAGACATAGCAGAGCTGGAGAGGGTTCAGAGGAGGGCAACTAAAGTAATAACTGGAATGGGGGGACTACAGTACCCTGAAAGATGATCAAAATTAGGGTTATTCACTTTAGAAAAAAGACGACTGAAGGGAGATCTAATAACTATGTATCAATATATCAGGGGCCAGTACAGAGATCTCTCCCATCATCTATTTATCCCCAGGACTGTGACTGTGACAAGGGGACATTCTCTGCATCTGGAGGAAAGAAGGTTTGTACACAAACATAGAAGAGGATTCTTTATGGTAAGAGCAGTGAGACTATGGAACTCTCTGCCTGAGGAGGTGGTGATGGTGAGTTCACTAAAAGAGTTCAAGAGGGGCTTGGATGTATTTCTGGAGTCTAATAATATTACAGACTATAGCTACTAGAGATGGGTCGTTGATCCAGGGAGTTATTTTGATTGCCTGATTGGAGTCGGGAAGGAATTATTTTCCCCTTAATTGGGGAAAATTGGCTTCTACCTCACAGGGGTTTTTTGGCCTTCCTCTGGATCAACTTGCAGGATAACAGACCGATCTGGATGGACAAATGTTACTATGGGAATATTGGGGGCTTTTCTTCACAACCCCTTTATTCCACAACTGCTGCATATCTTAAGTTACCCACAGATACTCTGGTTCCTATTAACATTAACTTAAGCACTGAGCAAAGTTGTCCCCTCTGCCTTGCCCTTTTTGCTTTGGCTATTGAGACTTTGGCCATTATGATCTGTACTAATTGCAGGTGTAAAGATTGGGGTTCGTGAATATAAAATGAATATTTTTGCAGATGATATGCTTCTTACTACAGTCCTGATCAAAAGTTTAAGACCACTTGAAAAATGGCAAAAAATCATATTTAGCATGGCTGGATCTTAACAAGGTTCCAATTAGAGCTTCAACATGCAACAAGAAGAAATGGGAGTGAGACAAAACATTTTTTTGAGCATTCAATTTAATGAAAACAACGAATAAACTGAAACAGGCTGTTTTTCAGCTGATCAAAAGTTTAGGACCAGACCTCCGAAAAACCCCTAAACCCCCCCAAAACAGAAATCCAACTTCCAAACATGAACTCAGTAATGAGTAGCTCCGCCATTATTGTTTATCACTTCAAAAATTAGTTTCGGCATGCTTGATGCAAGCGTTTCCATGAGGTGAATGGGAACATTTCTCCAAGTGGTGAAGACGGCTGCACGAAGGCCATCTACTGTCTGGAACTGTCGTCCATTTTTGTAAACTTCCCTTGCCATCCATCCCCAAAGGTTCTTAATTGGATTTAGATCAGGGGAACACGCAGGATGGGCCAAAAGAGTGATGTTATTCTCCTGGAAGAAGTCCCTGTGTACTGTAGCGTTGTCCTGTTGAAAAACCCAGTCGTTACCACACAGACGAGGGCCCTCAGTCATGAGGAATCTTCTCTGCAACATCTGGACATAGCCAGCGGCCATTTGACGCCCCTAAACTTCCTGAAGCTCCATTGTTCCACTGAAGAAAAAAAGCACCCCAGACCATTATGGCGCCCCCTCCACTGTGGTGCGTAGAAAACATCTCAGGTGGGATCTGCTTGTCATGCCAGTAACGTTGGAAACCATCAGGACCATCAAGGTAAAAAAAATTCTCATCAGAGAATAAAACTTTCTTCCACCTTTGAATGTCCCATGTTTGGTGCTCTCTTGCAAAGTCCAAACGAGCAGTTCTGTGGCGTTCAAGGAGACAAGGTCTTTGAAGACTTTTTCTTTTTTTGAAGCCCTTCAGTCTCCGATGCCATGTGATGGTTATGGGGCTGCAGTCAGCACCAGTAAGGGCCTTAATTTGGGTCGAGGATCGTCCAGTGTCTTGACGGACATCCAATTGGATCCTCCGACCCATATTTTTGTTGGGTCTTCTACTTGACTTTTTTGTTCCATAACCATCAGGATCATTTAAGAAATTCTAAATGACTGTCTTACTGCGTCCCACCTCAGCAGCGATGGCGAACTGTGAGAGACCCTGCTTATGCAGTTCAACAACCCGACCACGTTCAAAAAGGGAGAGTTTTTTTGCCTTTGCCATCACAATGTGTGACTACCTGACAGAAAATGACAATGAATCCACATCTTTGCACAGATTTGGCCTTTTAAAGACATGTGGTCCTAAAATTTTGATCAGCTGAAAAACAGCCTGTTTCAGTTTAATCGTTATTTTCAATTAATTGAATGCTCAAAAAATGTTTTCTCTCACTCCCATTTCTTCTTGTTGCATGTTGAAGCTCTACTTGGAACCTTGTTAAGATCCAGCCATGCTAAATATGATTTTTTGCCATTTTTCAAGTGGTCTTAAACTTTTGATCAGGACTGTATTACAAGACCCTTAACGATCTTACCTAATCGATTAGACTGTAAGGCCTCTTTCACACGGGCGTAACGGATTGGGGCCGGATAGGATGCGGGTGCGTGGTGGGGAAATCGTGCGAGTGAGCACACAATTTCAGTCAGTTTTGACTGCGATTGCGTTGCGTGGTTCAGTTTTTTCCGCGCGAGTGCAATGCGTTTTGCACGCGCGTGAGAAAAAACTGAATGTGGTACCCAGACCCGAACTTCTTCAATGAAGTTCGGGTTTGGGTTAGTTGTAGTGTAGAATTTATTATTTTCCCTTATAACATGGTTATAAGGGAAAATAATAGAATTCTTTAATACAGAATGCTTAGTAGAAGGTCAATTGAGGGTTAAAAAAAATAATAATAATTAACTCACCTCCTCCATAGCTGCTGGTCTCTGCTCTTTCTTCAGGACCTGTGGTGATGCCACTGAGCTAATTACATGGTCCAATCACATGGTCCATCCCCATGTGATTGGACCATGTGATGTGACGTCACCACAGGTCCTTTAGCCGGCAGCTCATGATTAAAGAAGTAAGAAGAGATCGGCAACTACGCCATCAAGAGGAGGAGGTGAGTTAATTTTATTTATTTTTTTAATCCCTCAATCCCCATTTTACTAAGCATTCTGTATTAAGAATGCTATTATTTTCCCTTATAACAATGTTATAAGGGAAAATAATAAAGATCGGGTCCCCATCCCGATCGTCACCTAGCGACCATGCGCGAAAATCACACCGCATCCGCACTTGCTTGCGGATGCTTGCGATTTTCACGCAGCCCCATTCACTTCTATGGGGCCTGCGTTGCGTGAAAAACGCACAAAATAGAGCATGCTGCGATTTTCACGCAACGCACAAGTGATGCGTGAAGATCACCGGTCATGTGCACAGCCCCATAGAAATTAATTGGTCCAAGTTCAGTGCGGGTGCAATGCATTCACCTCACACATTGCACCCGCGCGGAAATCTTGCCCGTGTGAAAGAGGCCTAAGTCTTTTTCTCTAGGACCAGAAGCTATGGGAGCTGAGCCTTTATAGATACCATATTACTCTTATTATCTGTTATGTTCCTACTGTTTTGAAACAGTTTTGTCATCATACGTTATTATTTTTCAAGTCAAATTTGGCTTTACCCATTACTATTGGATGCTTATATTGCTTTACGTCTGTCATCTTAAGCACACTCTCTGGTATTTTAATTATGCTGTTTTGCCAATAAATACTTTTTTGAAACATAGAACCTGATCAACCTCTTTATCATGTGAGTATTGTGTTTATCTTTTATAACATTCACTGTCATTTTTAAACTTCAGACCTTTTATTGTGTAGAATATAGATTCCAGCCTATTAAGTTCCTGCAACACTTGACCTTGAAGTGGATATACAGGACATTAAAAAGGTTACCTGACGTTAGAATTTTTTTTTAAATCTTCTCCAAAAACAAATCATCCTCGTTCATAGACTTTGCCCAGTATTGCAACGATGCATTGTTCTAAATCTGGAAAAAAATGAAAAACTTTAATTTAAAAAATTATCTCAAAAAACCCCTTTGAGCTCGGAGTTCTGTGTACAGCCAGGATCAATTACGTCTGTTAAGGGTACATAATTGTCATCTACATTAATGCTGTTTAATAAAGCATAGTACAAACAACAAGATAATTAGTTGATTCATTTTTTTAACTCATTTCCTGGGAATTAGTAATGTACATCACAAATTCTCAACACATCCATCTGAATAAGCTAATTATGTGCCTATCGTAGCTCATTACTATGCATGTTTGAAAGTCATATGATAATGAACTATAGGCTTAGGCTACAGATGATCCCATTAGGAACTGCATATACACTGTGAGCAAAATTATTAGGCAAGTTGTATTTTTGAGGATTCATTTCATTATTGAACAACTACTACTGGTCAATCCAAAAAGTTATTAAGCCTCAAACATGAATATTTAAGAAAGTAAAATTGAGGTTTTGACTTTCTTAGGAGAATATCTACATGTGCATAATTATTGGGCAACTATTAGTGTGCAGAATTATTATATAACTAAATGAAAAGGGAAAATGTTACCCTCCTGTTTATTTTCATCTGTTAATGTGAGAATAATATCAAAATAACTCAAAATTTACAAATAAACATTTTTTGACATTTAGAAAGAAAATCAGTGACTAATAGAGCCACCCATTTTTCAATAACGGTCATAAACTTTCCACCCATGTAGTCTGTCAATTTCTTAATATGTTGACTATCAACTTTTTGTGCAGCAGCAAGCACAGCTCTGTTCAGAGATGTGTACTATTTTCCTTCAACGTAAATCTCCCTTTTAAGAAAGGCCCACATTACGCCATCCCCGAAATTGTGCCTTTTTGGGATATACAGTGACGTTCAGTGCTCAAAGCACCCTCCACCCTTTGCAATATTCTGTTTGCGGCAGCTAGGTTATTAATTGCGGTGAATTGGAAATCTATTGATCCGCCCACGAAGCCACAGTGGATACAGAAGTGTGATCAATTATACCACCTTGAACAAATAGCACACTGGGACTCCCGTGCTACTCATAGATTTGAAAATATATAGGGACCCTGAAAAAATTACAGGAAATTCTCCAACAACTAAGGGCAGAGATCATAAAGATTAGATGGTTTCCAACACTATGTAGGCTTTTTGGGTGTAAAGATAGATCTCCCTTCCGATTGCTAGTAAAAATATTAAGCGACTCTCTCTATTCTAACAAAATCACTTTTTTACACTGTCTATTTCCACTTGTGATTTGACCTATGTAGTGCCGTACCTATGGTAGTAATTTACATTCAATCAAAACTTGCCTTTGGACCCCTCACACCTGCGTCTGATCTGTTCCATACCCCTCCCTCCCTCTTACCCCTAGACTTCGCCTGACATTGTTCAGAATTGTTCATGTTACTGTATTGCAATTTTGTGATGTAATATAATTATGTACAGATTTCTGTAATTGTAATCTGTTAATGCACTCTGATACTTTACTGTACACATTCCTAATGGCAACACTGAGCACTTGATTGCTGCAATGTTGGAATTATCAACTTATGTGTCTTAGTGTATTGTCTAAGCGAAAAAAATAAATAAATAATTTTACAACAAGAAAGGCCCACAAGTTCACGCTAGATTTCGTGCTAGATATTGCCTTCTAAAACTGTCAGTAGATTTGGGAGTTGATTTTGAGTCCATGTTCAATACGAAAAGGTCCAACTAGCTCATCTTTAGTTAATACCAGCCCATCGCAGTACCCCACCTCCACTTTGCTGGAGTCTCAGTCAAAGTGAAGCTCTGTGCCTCTTACTGATCCAGCTACAGGCCCATCCATCTGGTCCATCAAGAGTCACTCCCATCTCATCAGTCCATAAAAACCTTTAAAAAAAAATCTGTCTTCAGATATTTCTTGGTCCAGTCTTGACGTTTCAACTTATGTGTCTTGTTCAGTGGTGGTCGGGTTTCAGGCTTCCTTAGCTTGGTTATGTCTCTGAGCACTGAACACCTTCCACTTCTGGGCACTCCAGGAAGGTTTCAGTTCTGGAATATGACAGCACTGAAGGATAATGGGTTCCTGGTTGCTTCATGTTTGATTCTTCTCCAAAATTTTGCAATTTTGTGTCTTTTTTCTCAACACATTTCTTACGAACTTGTTGGCTATTTGCAACTAAATGTTTGATGGTTCTGTGATCACGCCCCAATATCTTAGCAATTTCAAGAGTGCTGCTTCTCTTTGAAAGACTTTTAACAACTTTTGACTTTTCAGAGTCCGTTAAATATCACCTTATATGCTTCAATCTTATAAGCATTTAAATGTATACAGCTTGGAGTTGAAAAATCCCCACATGCCTAATAATTGTGCACACAATGTAATGCAAAAGATGTACAAAATATAGTTAAATTATTGAGAAAGGGATAATTAATAAATAAATCATTTTATTTTCATAGAAAGAATTCAGATTTTATAAATAATGGTTAAATATATACGTAATTGTAGTGGTCTACTAGTCTAGGACTTTAAGTGGCAGGGGGATGGAGGACTGTAGAATAAACAGGTTTGCATGACACTGATGGAAGTGTATCTTTTAATCTAAGGAATATACACAGTGAAGCCGTGTAAAGCACAGACAGAAGCTAGATGGGCCAGGAGTGACTCAATAATGTCCTAGTGGGTTGTTACAGGTATCTAGAGCCATGCTGACTGCAGTGTATCCCACAGCTACTGAAGGGTGCGTTGGGGACGATCTATAGAATGAACACAATGATTTAGGTGGTCCCACAGATGTTAACTTGGGTTCAAGTGTAAGGAATTAGGGGGTCAGGGTAGTATTTGGAAGTCTTGGTCATGCTCTTTCAACCAATGTCAGACATTTCTAACTGTGTGACGTCACAATGTCTTGCTGGAAGATCCCATCGGCTCCAGAGAAGACAATCAGCATGGTGTGTGCGTGCATGATCTGCAAGGATAGATTGATACCCAAATTGGTTGAGAGGGCCTTCCGCATGAATAAGTGGGCCCAGAGAATGCCACAAAAACATTCCCTAGACCATAATGCTGCCACCACCAGCTTTTTTTCTTCCAGCAATAGTTGCAGGGTGTTTGTTCTCTGCTGTTCCTCACCTGACACACCAAAATCCTTGTGGGAATCACGCTCCGTGTGAGAGAGGAATCGTGTGTTCTGGACTTACAGGAGCACACAGCATTATACTTCAAGGTACTTCAGATGCAGAAGGACCTTTTTTAAAAGAAATTATTTTTATGTTATACAACCAGTGACTGATATGAACCTTCAACATACCCTTCCAAAAGAAGTTATGTAGCAGGTGAGATGTGTATCATGTTATGTACACCCCTACTATAAACTGCATCACTAGGGTTCTATGACCTAGAGAAATGCACTTGGTCTGCGGCTTTCTGCCCTTATATGATCAGAGAACTCCTTTTTATAATATACTATAGGAATGTTATCTCATGTATGACATATGTCAGTAGAGACTTTTTATTGAAGTGTATTTAGATATATAGGACAATGTAGTGTATACATGGAGTGTTCAAAATTGACACTGAGCTATGCAACCATCAAGAATTTGCATCTATTTGAAAGGTGTGAAGGAGACCCCCTCCAGAAACTACTAGAACTGCTTTAGGTGTTCTTATATGGTTTATATTTTGGTATTCCATGTATGAATTGTGTTTACACATTTTCCTTTGTCATTACAGGTCCACAGAAGAGACAGTTACTGCTGGTGTGGAAATATGTCTTGGACTATGCCTTCAATAGTGTTAGCACTATATACTTGTTCCATATCTGCTCTATTACTTATAGTAAAAACATGTGGCTCTCAGCACATAACATTCTTGTACTGGCAGTCCCATAGAGTTGCATTCATATCTGACACTCTATTCAGACAGGGAATATAGACACACATTCTAGTGACTGGCAGGGACCACAGCACTCAAACCTCCTCTGTCCAGACACTTTAGGGGATAAGTTTTCATGGAACAACCCTTCTAATATTTGCAGTGTCCTTTCCAATATGGCACTGGGATAAAATTCGGTCTCAGATACCATAATTGATGGGGAATGCATTGGTACACAGTAGTGGCCCACTGCAATGTGAGATTGCATAGGTGTGTGTAGGGACTCCACACTCTTCACATGGGTCAGTGGAAAGGGGTTGTCCTTCTCACCTTTACAGTTTTCTGTTGGCTGTGTTCCCATGTCATTAATATACCCCGATGTGGTAAGCCAGATTCTGGTGGAGGCCACAGCCAAGGAGCTCAGAGTGTGTTTGGTCAGATTCCATGTCGCACTTATGGCAGTGCCAGCCATGTAGTTGTCAAAGCAGGACAAAAGCAGGTCTTAGGGAGACACTGCAGAATATGGATACCTCACAGACACACACCCCTGTATCAGGGAAAAACCTCAAGCATTGCATCTACGCCACATGGGAAATACTACAGCTATATTGTGCTTCGGACAGTTCCAGTGTTTAAAAACTTTATTCTCCTGTGAGACAAATTGATGCCTATCTAAAAGTGATGGGAGTACCACTCCTTACTTGGCCACTTCGTTGACCTGCCTCTCAATAATAAAGTCAAAGGGGTTGCCCACTCCTTTTACAACAATGACCTATCCTCAATAAAGTGCAGTGAAGGGGAGCAGTGCTACTACAGAACTGCTGATCAGTAAGTTCTTCCTTCTGCCCTGTTTCATATTTTTCTTATTCATAGACAGGGCAACTGGAGACAAAGGATTAATAAAGAGAAGGTGAGATAGGTGCCATTATCTGAGTGTACAGGGCCTCTACTGAACCTCTGTATGCCGCCAATTTAATGCACAAGGATAATTTGTTTTTTTATGTCAGATTACATACAAATCCAACCAAAAAACTTGTGGCATGTTCCATTGCACATGGAGGTATTCTCTCCTAGATACATTGATTCAAGGGGAGGATAGTGCCATATGTTCAGCATCCAAAGAAAACATTACTTAGTAGCATGTATGGCTTCACAGATCAAAAGATCTTATGTGAGCTCTATGGGTTATAAAATGTCATTTCCCCTTATTTTCTTTATTTGTAACAATGGTATGTATGACGTTAGAGTTCCTTCCCACACAAATATGTTCTGGCTTTTTTTTTTTTTACCACTAAACAAGGCCATAGAAACAGCTTGCCTTTTTTCCCAATAGAGCAAAGGATTTTTATGGCATTTTTCTTATTACAGAAGGCGATAGGAAAATGCCATTTCTTCGAGATACTTCAGATTATTATTTTTATTCTTTTATTAAATCTCTTTTTAGTAAAATATTTTCAATATAACATACACTCTGAATATAGATCAATCTGAATGGTTGACAAACAGTAGATACTTGTTACAGAGTGGGGAGAGGGTGTGAGCGGTGGGGGGAGAGAGGGACATAGTACAATATATCAAGTACAGTGAACGTTATGACATCACTCGACAGTATGGTTGTTCCAACAACTAGTTTTGACTAATAAGTATAACAAAGAGATAAAGGGTGAAACATATGTATAAAATCGTGTGTGGGGAGAATCTTTGAGATAGTGATTGCTATTGTATAAGGTTGCACATGAATTTTAGTTATTGGCCTTTTACAGTGGTTAAGGGGAATAAGTAGGTAATAGTCTGACCCTCGTGTGTAGGTGTCTCGTAAATCTTTCCAAGGTTTCCACATTTCCATAAATTTAGCGTGAGTCCTAGTCGCCCAACTAGCTGGTCTAGTTTCGTAAACCACTGCTCCAGGGTGGGGGGAGTATCCTTCAGTAATGTGGGATCAGTAATCTGGCCATCTGTATCAACAGAGTCGGTAGATCCGTAGAAGACGGTTGCCAGGGATTTGAGGGAAGCCACAGTAGTACCGAAAGGGGGGAGAGCTTAATTGAGGACTCGCAGATCTCGTTTGTTTTTTGTTCAATCTGTTCCCAATATGGGCGTATGATGGGGCAGAACCAGAAGATATGTCCAAGTGTGCCCTTTTGTGTTTTGCATCTCCAGCATGTGTATAAAGCCAGTCAACCCTGTCAAAGGCCTTTTCAGCATCTGTAGAACAAGGGGTTGGGCTTTCTTCTTGGCCCATGTGATTGCGTTAATGAGTCTGGATGAGTGGAAGTTTCCCTCACGGCCTAGGACAAATCCAGCTTGTTCTTGGTTGATAATTTTGGGGATAAGGATGTTAAGCCTGGATGCCTGTAACTGCCACATTCTTATCATCTTTACCTTCTTTGGGGATTATGGAAATAATTGCTAAAAGTGATTGTTTTGGGGGACTTATTCCAGCGGCTAAAGCTTGGCACTATGCAGTTATATGAGGGGCTAGGATAGGTAACAGGTTTCTATAGTATCCTATCGGCAAGCCGTCAGGTCCTGGGGCCTTGCCCAGGGGCATGCTTTTGATAACTCTGACAATCTCATCTTATGAAAAAGGTTTCAGTAGAGGGGAACACTCCTCAACACTAAGTTTAGGGAGATTCAGCTTGTTTAAAAATCTGTCAATATTTTGACTCTTCTCTACATTTAGGTGGCTTTCCGAGGTAACAAGAGTGGTGTCAAGGTTGTATAGTTTTGTGTAGAAGGAGCGGAATTCTTCCGCTATCTCTTTAGTAGAGGAGACCAAAGCTCCACTACTTGATTTAATGGCTGAGACGTATTGTGCATCTATCCGTTTTTTGATCAGGTAGGAGACAAGTTTATTTCCCTTGTCACCATGCATATATTGTTTGAATTTGGCACAGTGGTAAGCCTTTGAGAAGTTCTTTCAGTTGACTTCTCAGTGAGCTAGATGTTTTTTAGATTGTTTCTGGATAGATTCTATGGCTGAGATTTGGCCCAGCAGTGAGTTGAGTTTTTTCTGTCTTTTCTTTGAGTTTGGATCCTAGGGCGATGAACTCACCGCGTATGAAGGCTTTGTGGGGCTCCCAGACTATAGTTTGTGAGGTATCAGATGGTTTATTATCTCTAAAATAGTGTGTTAGTTTACAGGCGATGTCCGATACATGTTTGTCTAGTAAAGTCTCGTTTAGGCGCCAAATCCCTTCCTTTATAGGAAGGTTAGTGAAGTTGAGTGTAGTTGTTACTGGAGTGTGATCTGAGACCGTGATGGGACTAATTTTAGAGTTGTGTATTATCTCTAGGTATGTTTCCGAGATCAATATGTAATCTAATCGTTGAAAAGAGCGGTGCACCTCTGAAAAGAATGAGTAGTCTTTATCTGAAGCATTGAATGTTCTCCACGTGTCTATCAAATGGCTAGCGCTCAATGTCTTTTGTATTCAACCTAATGTTTTCTGTGATTTGATGGAACTACCTGTTGAGGTATCTAAGGTGTGGTTAAGTGCTACATTAAGGGCACCTCCCATTATCATTAAACCTTCGGCAAAGTCGCGAAACCTGGATAGGGTCATTTTGATCCACTTACAGTCAGGTCCATAAATATTGGGACATCAACACAATTATAACATTTTTGGCTCTAAACACCACCACAATGGATTTGAAATTAAACAAACAAGATGTGCTTTAACTGCAGACTGTAAGATTTAATTTGAGGGTATTTACATCCAAATCAGGTGAACGGTGTAGGAATTACAACAGTTTGCATCTGTGCCTCCCACTTGTTAAGGGACCAAAAGTAATGGGACAGAATAATAATCATAAATCAAACTTTCACTTTTTAATACTTGGTTGCAAATCCTTTGCAGTCAATTACAGCCTGAAGTCTGGAACGCATAGACATCACCAGACGCTGGGTTTCATCCCTGGTGATGCTCTGCCAGGCGTCTACTGCAATTGCCATCAGTTCCTGCTTGTTCTTGGGGCATTTTGCTTTCAGTTTTTTCTTCAGCAAGTGAAATTCATGCTCAATCGTATTCAGGTCAGGTGATTAACTTGGCCATTGCATAACATTCCACTTCTTTCCCTTAAACTCTTTAGTTGCCTATGCAGTATGCTTTGGGTCATTGTCCATCTGCACTGTGAAGCGCCGCCCAATGAGTTCTGAAGCATTTAGCTGTATATGAGCAGATAATATTGCCCGAAACACTTCAGAATTCATCCTGCTGCATTTGTCAGCATTCACATCATCAATAAATACAAGAGAACCAGTTCCATTGGCAGCCATACCATGCCCACGCCATGACACTACCACCACCATGCTTCACTGATGAGGTGGTATGCTTAGGATCATGAGCAGTTCCTTTCCTTCTCCATACTCTTCTCTTCCCATCACTCTGGTACAAGTTGATCTTGGTCTCATCTGTCCATAGGATGTTGTTCCAGAACTGTGAAGGCTTTTTTAGATGTCGTTTGGCAAACTCTAATCCGGCCTTCCTGTTTTTGAGGCTCACCAATGGTTTTTACATCTTGTGGTGAACCCTCAGTATTAACTCTGGTGAAGTATTCTCTTGATTTTTGACTTTGACACACATACACCTACCTCCTGGAGAGTGTTCTTGATCTGGCCAACTGTTGTGAATACTGTTTTCTTCACCAGGGAAAGAATTCTTCGGTCATCCACCACAGTTGTTTTCCATGGTCTTCCGGGTCTTTTGGTGTGGCTGAGCTCACCGGTGCGTTCCTTCTTTTTAAGAATGTTCCAAACAGTTGTTTTGGCTACGCCTAATGTTTTTGCTATCTCTCTGATGGGTTTATTTTGTTTTTTCAGCCTAATGATGGCTTGCTTCACTGATAGCGACAGCTCTTTGGATATCATCTTGACAGTTGACAGCAACAGATTCCAAATGCAAATAGCACACTTGAAATGAACTCTGGACCTTTTATCTGTTCATTGTAATTGGGATACTGAGGGAATAACACACACCTGGCCATGGAACAGCTGAGTAGCCAATTGTCCCATTACTTTTGGTCCCTTAACCAGTGGGAGGCACATATGCAAACTGTTGTAATTCCTACACCGATCACCTGATTTGGATGTAAATACCCTCAAATTAATGCTGACAGTCTGCGGTTAAAGCACATCTTGTTCGTTTCATTTCAAATCCATTGTGGTGGTGTATAGAGCCAAAAATGTTAGAATTGTGTCGATGTCCCAATATTTATGGACCTGACTGTATGTTGGTGAGTGTTAGGAGCATAGACACTCGCCAGGGAGGCCATTAACTGCCCAATTTTTCCTTTGACAAATATAAATCTACCCTCAGGATCCTGTTGTATTACTATAGGCGTAAAGGGTATGTTTTTACTGATTACAATACTAACACCTCTAGAAGCTGATTGGTAAGGGCTGTGGAACCACTGTGTGTATTGTGGGTGGGGGAAATTAGGGATCTTGTCTACTTTGAAGTGGGTCTCCTGTAGAAAACAAATGTCGCTCTTATTCTTCTTCATTAAAGTGAGGATCTGAGACCTTTTTGGGGGCGTGTTGAGGCATCTTACATTAAAGGTAGTTATATTAACTTCTGACATGGTTAGGTATAAATAGCAATCAGTTCAGTTCTCTGACAATACAAACACGGTAAAATAGCAAGCAAGACCTCAAGTGAGCATAAAACAAGAGAACAAATATGAACATTGTGCGATTGGTAATTAGGTAAGTTGCTGGTTGTGCCAGTCACTGTCACACTTAGCAGATCATATAGCACAAAGAGCAAAATTAACTGTGTCCCTAGTGAAAAACCGCATAGCAGGGACATGTGGGGGAAGGAAATATCGGAGCATTTCGCCAATATAAACCCTCATGCCCGTGCTTCTCTTAACGAATACGCCTGCTAAACAAAGTAGGAATAAAACATACAGCATAATGATGCACAACAAACAAACCCTTTTTGAGAGTATCGTCTCCCAACCGAATACTTTGACCCAGCGCTATTTCTTCAGTGGTAGCTGTGTGCTGAGTATAGCAAAATATCAAGCGTTGGGGAGCCTGTCCATGGATGGATGCAACTGATGAAGAAAGTTAGAGTGTAGGCACTGGGTAAGTTCCTTGGGGTGATATTATCCTTAGTGAGAAACGGTTTGACATCCCATCTAATGTTGTGAAGGCGAGAAATCCTTCATCGCAGCTTCATCAGGAATTAGGCCCAGAAAAGTACCTTCCCTCACTCCTCTTATTGTTGAAGGATCTCTGTTTGGTGATTTCTTCCCATGGCCTCATGGTAGGGAGCTAGAGCAAGTCCGAGACTGAAATATCCATGGGCAGCGAGGGTTCTATGGTCAGCGGCGCTATCTCCAGAATATTCCAGGCCGAGGCCAGATCCTGTGGTGTGCGCATTGAACAGCGGCGGCCATTTCTTGCAAAAGAAAGCCCAAAGGGGTATAGCCATTCCTAAAGTATCTTTTGGCTTCTGAGGTGATCTGTAAGTGGCCACAGGGTATGGCGTTTGGCTAGGGTTAAGGGGGATATATCTTGGAACATTAGAACAAGTGAGTTACAGTACCTTAGTTCTTTCTTTGTGCGGGAGGCTTCTAATATGGCAGCCATGTCATTGTAGCTTAGTAATCCCCAAATTACATTTCTGGGTAAATCTCCATTCTTAGGAAAGGGGCGCAGGGAGCTGTGTATTATTTCGATGGTGATATCTGCAGCTCTCTCAACTCCCAACAGGTCCGTGAATAGTTTTCTGGCGACTGCTTCCAGCTCCTCAGACAGGCCTTTCAACCTGATGTTTTTACTTTGGCTTCTGTTCTCTTGGTCCTCAATCATGAGGTGAGAGTTGTTTAGCGAGGAAATCTGTGCTTCTAAGACTTGTACTATGGCTGTATTGTGCACCACGACCAGGCTCTAGTTGTTTTCAAGCGCTTCTACGCGTTGCCCAAGGCTGTGCGTATCTTGTCGCAATTCCCTTATCTTCTGAATCAGCGGCGCCAGGGCTTGGGACAGGGTGGACTTAAAGAAAGATTTTGTGAGGGTGCCGCTTTCTTCTGCTTGCGACTTATCTCCTTGGTACGTAGCATAATCATCTTCCTCTTCTTCCTCTGCTTCAAACTCCCGCCCGGCGGCCCTCGGCACCATCTTGTCCAAGCGGGCTAGGGACAGCACCAGCTTCTTGTTCAGAAATCTGTCCATGTCAGATTGTTTTTTCTTTTTCCTGGGGGTGTCAGGAGCATTTCTGGGCCTCTCTCTCCCGATCTTGACCATTTTGGGGATATCTCTAGTGTGCAAAGGCTGTGAAGCACGGGTTATTGAGGAAGGAGCTCTCACTCAGACCTCTGTCTTGTTCAGCGGTTAGGCTCAGCCCCCGAGATACTTTAAATTTAAAAAAGCCAGAGACACAAAAAAACAAAACACCAAATTGAAAAAAAATACCCGTTGCTGAAAAAATGTCCTACACTGTATATTTCCCCTTAGACTTTCCGTTACCATGTGCAACAGGTGTTTTAGTAAAAAATGTACAGTTGCAAGAAAAAGTATGTGAACCCTTTGGAATGATATGGATTTCTGCACAAATTGGTCATAAAATGTGATCTGATCTTCATCTAAGTCACAACAATAGACAATCACAGTCTGCTTAAACTAATAACACACAAAGAATTAAATGTTACCATGTTTTTATTGAACACACCATGTAAACATTCACAGTGCAGGTGGAAAAAGTATGTGAACCCTTGGATTTAATAACTGGTTGAACCTCCTTTGGCAGCAATAACTTCAACCAAACGTTTCCTGTAGTTGCAGATCAGACGTGCACAACGGTTAGGAGTAATTCTTGACCATTCCTCTTTACAGAACTGTTTCAGTTCAGCAATATTCTTGAGATGTCTGGTGTGAATCGCTTTCTTGAGGTCATGCCACAGCATCTTAATCGGGTTGAGGTCAGGACTCTGACTGGGCCACTCGAGAAGGCGTATTTTCTTCTGTTTAAGCCATTCTGTTGTTGATTTACTTCTATGCTTTGGGTCGTTGTCCTTTTGCAACACCCATCTTCTGTTGAGCTTCAGCTGGTGGACAGATGGCCTTAGGTTCTCCTGCAAAATGTCTTGATAAACTTGGGAATTCATCTTTCCTTCGATGATAGCAATCCTCCAGCAAAGCAGCCCCAAACCATGATGCCCCCCACCACCATACTTCACAGTTGGGATGAGGTTTTGATGTTGGTGTGCTGTGCCTCTTTCTCTCCACACATAGTGTTGTGCGTTTCTTCCAAACAACTCAACTTTGGTTTCATCGGTCCACAGAATATTTTGCCAGTACTGCTGTGGAACATCCAGGTGCTCTTGTGCAAACTGTAAACGTGCAGCAATGTTTTTTTTGGACAGCAGTGGCTTCCTCTGTGGTATCCTCCCATGAAATCCATTCTTGTTTAGTGTTTTATGTATCGTAGATTCGCTAACAGGGATGTTAGCATATGCCAGAGACTTTAGCTGACACTCTAGGATTCTTCTTCACCTCATTGAGCAGTCTGCACTGTGCTCTTGCAGTCATCTTTACAGGACGGCCACTCCTAGGGAGAGTAGCAGCAGTGCTGAACTTTCTCCATTTATAGACAATTTGTCTTACCGTGGACTGATGAACAGCAAGGCTTTTGGAGATACTTTTATATCCCTTTCCAGCTTTATGCAAGTCAACAATTCTTAATCGTAGGTCTTCTGAGAGCTCTTTTGTGCGAGGCATCATTCACATCAGGCAATGCTTCTTGTGAAAAGCAAACCAAGAACTGGTGTGTGTTTTTTATAGGGGAGGGCAGCTGTAACCAACACCTCCAATCTCATCTCATTGATTGGACTCCAGTTAGCTGACACCTAACTCCAATTAGCTCTTGAAGATGTCATTAGTCTAGGGGTTCACATACTTTTTCTACCTGCACTGTGAATGTTTATATGGTGTGTTCAATAAAAACATGGTAACATTTAATTCTTTGTGTGTTATTAGTTTAAGCAGACTGTGATTGTCTATTGTTGTGACTTAGATGAAAATCAGATCTCATTTTATAACCAATTTGTGCAGAAATCCATATCATTCCAAAGGGTTCACATACTTTTTCTTGCAACTGTATGTGCAAAAAAAAAAAAAAACCCTTAAAAATGGAAAAACATGCCTAAAACACCCCTACAAACCTATCTGTGAAACCAGCCTAAAGGGAACCTGTCATCAACTTTATGCTGACCTCACTGAGGGCAGCATAAAATAGTGACAGAAATGCGGATTTCAGCGGTGTTACTAATGAGCTAAAAGTAAGTGGTTGCTAAGAACCAGCATCATAATCATTGTAGCACAGGCCTTGAAAAGAGTCAAATCTACTTGAGAAGAGTCATGGTTATTCATAATCTCCTTCAATCTCACCTATCTGCTGATGATTGGTAGTTCTCTCCTAATGAGAAAGGGAGAAAACTAGGTAGAAGACTGTCAATCATCAGCAGGTGGGCAGGGAGAGCAGGAATTTATGAATAACCATGACTCTTCTCAGGAGGCCATGACTCTTTTCAAGGCCCAGTCTGCAATGATTGTGATGTTGGTTCTCGGCAACCACTTACTTTTAACTTTCAAATGACAGACCGCTGAAATCAACTCACCTGTCTCTACTTTATTCTGCCATTAGTATGGACAGCACAAAGTTTATGACAGGTTCCCTTTAAGGGTGGTTTCAGACACATCATAGTAAAAATGCATGGTGAGATGTTAACTGAATGTGTACAGTGAAGTATAACACAAGGTACATCCAATGCTTTTTTGCTTGTGGCATTTTTATTGCTTTTTGTTGCAGTTTTTGACAATTTTTTTTTCAAAATGAGGAGGGTGGATATATTGTGCCATTTTTTTTATATTATGTATATTTTTAATGAATAATAATTTATTTAATGTTAATATTTAACATTCTGCAAGGTTTGCGCTCTAATGAGATTCTACTGTAGCTAGACCATCCTTAGGTGTAATTTAATAAGACTTTTGTACCAGGTTAGTGTTATGATAAGTGAATTTGTTATTTTTCCTCAGGGTCCAATGAACTAGTAGTTTACTTTTTGGACACAGGAGAGGTGGGGATATTAAATCCCATCTATTGCGAAGAGGCCTACTAGATCCATACCTTAAGCACGTTACATCCAAAGGGACTCAATAGGGAATATGAGGTGATGAGGTTATAGATTGCAATATGGATTGATTTTATGAATTTTTTCTTATGTATTCATTTGCTTTATGATATAAAAAAAAAAATTTATGGAATTTTTTCTTATGGAATATCTTTCTTATGCATATCTCTTTTTTTTACAGAAAGCAAATCAAAGATACATTTTGAACTGTATCAAGTTAAGCTTCGATTCATTTTATTGATTGATTTGTTTATTCTATTCATGGATTTATATATTGAGTATTGCTCAGGTGTAACATGGTGAGTTGTTACTTAGTAACTAGGAAATGCTGTTTGGTTGCTATGGAATCATGTGATCTACCGCCCGCAGATGGGCGTCTGATATCATTGATTATGTTAATTATATTGTTATATAAAGATGGAGATTCACTTCTATTTTTATGCTGATGAAAGCTGGATATGCTGAAACACGTCCATGTATTTATTGGATATAATGTAAAATTATAAAACCTTGAAGTTCGCTTACAAGCACTCACTGGGATCTGTTTCACTGGTACAAGTATATGACAGGAGACGATACACAGTTAATAAAAGATTTGATAGGATAAATACATTTCGTACTACACTGAATCTCCCTAGTTTTAAACATGTACTTGCATAGTGTGCAGTGAGCTCCTCGACATTTATGTGATCTGGTTCATAGTGAAGACAAGAGGACACAAAAACTAGAGCGTTTTATCATTATTTCACAGAGAGATAGGTTTTATATACAGGAATCAGTGTACCATATTGTGGAACTTATTCAGGCTGCCTCAGGGAGGCTGGTTTTGACAGTTATTTGTCAGACTGCCTATGTTACTGTGCAGTATTTAAAGCTATACTACTCAATCTTAGGGACTCCTGCAACGATGATATTATTTAAAATTGTATGCAGTATTTAAAGATATAAAACTAAA
The DNA here is from genome assembly GCF_905171765.1 of Bufo bufo. Classification (NCBI taxonomy): domain Eukaryota; kingdom Metazoa; phylum Chordata; class Amphibia; order Anura; family Bufonidae; genus Bufo; species Bufo bufo. Next base: position 179,263,943 of record NC_053393.1, on the reverse strand, counting down.
CATATGAATAACATGAATCACCACAATCTTCATCACAAAATTCACAATCACGACAAATCTTTCACAATATCAATCCTGGTGCTGATAAATGTGTTGCCTGACATATTGGTGTGAGTCACAGTTACAGACTATCTTATAGTGGACTCTGTCCGACTGAATATGTTCCACACTTCCTTCTGCTGCCTGTACTAGTTCCCCACAGCCGCACATCTCCTTCCTTGTCCATCATGTTTCATACTGTGCTGGTGCTGGGAATTCTATACACAGTATGATCACCATTGCTTCTTCACTTTCCAGGATGAAATAGATTTTCTTTATAAAAAAATATGTGTTATATATTGTGGGGTTTTGCTCTGGCAGACAGGCTAGCGGACGCAGTATAGAGGCAATCACAAAGTCTTTAACCCCTTCCCGACCTTTGACGTACTGTTACGTCATGGGAACCACTGAGTTCTCGCAATTTGACGTAATAGTACGTCATAGTGATTGCGGGCACCGGAGCGGTGCACGCGCGATCACTGCAGGGGCCAGGCAGTCTGTGGTAGCCGGGCCCCTGCTGTATCCACCGGCATCGCTGTAAAAGCCGATGCTGGCGGATTAACCCCTTCTATGCCGCTGACCGCGACATAGAAGAGGTTTGTGTCGGGTGAACAATCGCATTGAGTCCCCGCGCTGCTGTGGCAGGGACCCGATGCGACACAAGGCAGCCGTGCAGAAGCTGCCCAATGCCTTGCACGGCATCCGGAACTGCCTTCTACGGGAGCAACCTGTTAGTGTATGACTCAGTGTCATGCACTAACAGGCAATGCATTACAATACAGATGTATTATAATGCATTGCAGAGGGGATCAGACCCCCAAAAGTTAATGTCATAAATAAAGTAAAGTAAAAAAAATATGAGTTTTTAATAAAATTAATAAAGTTAAAAAAATAATAAGGTAAAAAAGAAAAAAAACGCCCCTTTCCCCTTATTTCATAATAAAAAACAGAAAGAAAAAAAAACCCACACATATTAGGTATCGCCGCGTCCGCAATGACCGGCTCTATAAATATATCACATGATCCACCCTGTCCGATAAACACCATAAAAATAAAATAAAATAAAAAGTCTAAAAAAAATGCCATTTTTGTCACCTTACATCACAAAAAGTGCAACATCAAGCTATCAAAAAGGCGCATGCCCCCCAAAATGGTATCAATAAAACCATCGGTCAAAAAATAAAAAAGCTATGGCTCTCAGACTATGGAGACACTAAAATATGATAATTTTTTGCTTCAAAACTGCTATTATTGTGCTAAAGTGAAAAATAAAAAAAAGTATACATATTAGGTATCGCCACGTCCGTAACAACCAGCTCTATAAAAATATCACATGACCTAATCCCTCAGGTAAATGCTGTAAAAATAAAAACGGTGCCAAAACATAAATTTTTTGGTTACCTTGCCTCACAAAAAACTTTATATAGAGCAATAAAAAAATCATATGTACCCAAAATAGGACCAATAAAACTGGCACCTTATCCCATAGTTTCCAAAATGTGGTCAACTTTTTTGAGTTTCTACTGTAGGGGTGCATCAAATGGGACATGTCATATAAAAACCAGTTCAGCTAAATTTGCCTTCCAAAAACCATATGGCGTTCCTTTCCTTCTGCGCCCTGCCGTGTGCCCGTACAGCAGTTTACGATCACATGTGGGGTGTTTCTGTAAACTGCAGAATCAGGGTAATAAATATTTAATTTTATTTGGATGTTAACCCTTGCTTTGCTACTGGAAAAAATGGATTAAAATGTAAAATCTGCCCAAAAAGTGAAATTCAGAAATTTCATCTCCATTTTCCATCAATTCTTGTGGAACACCTAAAGGGTTAACAGTTTGTAAAATCAGTTTTGTATACCTTGAGTGGGTGTAGTTTCTAAAATGGGGTCATTTTTGGGTTGTTTCTTTTATGTAAGCCTCACAAAGAGACTTCAGACCTGAACTGGTCCTTAACCCCTTAAGGACACAGCCCTATTTCACCTTAAGGACCAGGCCATTTTTTGCAAATCTGACCAGTGTCACTTTAAGTCCTGATAACTTTAAAACGCTTTGACTTACCCAGGCCGTTCTGAAATTGTTTTTTCGTCACATATTGTACTTCATGACACTGCTAAAATTGGGTCAAAAAAGTAAATTTTTTTGCATAAAAAAATAACATTTTTACCAAAAATTTTGAAAAATTAGCAAATTTCAAAGTTTCAGTTTCTCTACTTCTGTAATACACAGTAATACCCCCAAAAATTGTGATGACTTTACATTCCCCATATGTCTACTTCATGTTTGTAGCATTTTGGGAATTATATTTTATTTTTTGGGGATGTTACAAGGCTTAGAAGTTTAGAAGCAAATTTTGAAATTTTTCAGAAATCTTCAAAATCCCTCTTTTTATGGACCAGTTCAGGTTTGAAGTCATATTGTGAGGCTTAGATAATAGAAACCTCCCAAAAATGACCCCATTCTAGAAACTAGATTTTGCAGGACTGGTTTTGTTTATACCATGTCCAATTTGAAGCCCCCTGTTGTACCCCTAGAATAGAAATTTCAAAAAAGTTACTCCATCTAAGAAAGTACACCCCTCAAGGTATTTAAAACTGGGTTTACAAACTTTGTTAACCCTTTAGGTGTTCCACAAGAGTTAATGGCAGATGGAGAAACAATTTCGAAATTTCTATTTTTTTGGAAGATTTTCCAATATAATCATTTTTTTCCAGGAGTAAAACAAGCGTTAACTGCCAAACAAAACTCAATATGGGTTGCCCTGATTCTGTAGTTTGCAAAAACACCCCATATGTGGTCGTAAACTACTGTTTGGCCGAACGGGAGCACATAGAAGGAGGGGAACGCCATATGGGTTTTGGAAGGCAGATTTTGCAGGACTGGTTTTGTTTATACCATGTCCCATTTGAAGCCCCCTGTTGCACACCTAGAATAGAAATGTCAAAAAAGTGACTCCATCTAAGAAAGTACACCCCTCAAAGTATTCAAAACTGGGTTTACAAACTTTGTTAACCCTTTAGGTGTTCCACAAGAGTTAATGGCAGATGGAGAAACAATTTTGAAATTTCTATTTTTTGGAAAATTTTCCATTTTAACCCTTACTTTATTACTGGAAAAAATGGGTTAACAGCCAAACAAAACTCAAAATGGGTTGCCCTGATTCTGTAGTTTGCAGAAACACCCCATATGTGGACGTAAACTACTATTTGGCTAAACGGCAGGACATAGAAGAAGGGGAATGTCATATGGTTTTTGGAAGGCAGATTTTGCTGGACTGGTTTATTTACAACATGTACCCTTTCAAGCCCCCTGATGCACCCCTAGAGTAGAAACTCCATAAAAGTGACCCCATCTAGGAAACTACGGGATAAGGTGGTTGTTGTTTTGGGACTATTTTAGGGGTAAATTTGATTTTTGGTTGCTCTATATTACTCTTTTTGAGGCAATGTAACAAAAAAATAAAATTCTAAAATTGTTTCTACATTCGCTATTTAGTTTTGCGGAACACCTAAAGGGTTAACATAGTTTGTAAAGTAACTTTTGAATACCTTGAGGGGTGTAGTTTCTTAGATGGGGTCGCTTTTTTGGAGTTTCTAGTCTAGGCTACATCAGGGGGGGCTTCTAATGGGACATGGTGTCAAAAAAACCCCATCAAAATCTGCCTTCCAGAAACCGTATGGAGTTCCCTTCGTTCTATGCCCTGCCGTGCGGCTATATAGCCATTTACGACCACATATGGGGTGTTTCTGCAAACTACAGAATCGGGGCAATAAATATTTATAGTTTTGTTTGGCTGTTAACCCTTGCTTTATTACCGGCAAAATGGATTAAAATTGAAATTTTGCCCAAAAATGGGTGTTTTGGCACAGTTTTTATTTTATATTTTTAACACCGTTCATCCGAGGCGTTTGGTCAAAAGTTATTTTGGGGGGGGGGGGGGGTCTGGGGTCTGATAGATGGATCAAAAAAAGTTTTGAATAAAAGTACTTTTTCTTTTTTTTTTCCTAACTAACTTTTCCCTTTTTTCCCTGCCTAACGATGCCTCTCCCTCACTGACCCTAACCTACCTGGGTGGCAATGGGTGCAGGAGGGTGATAAATGGCGATTAGGGGGGACTCAGGAGCTGGTGCTGGACGATGCTGCTGGGTGCTCGTGCAGAACGGGGAGAGAGGAGCGCAGGAAGTTTGAATCTCGCGCCTCTCTCCCCTGCACCAATCAGCACCCTGGACAGCAGTGTTCAGCACCAGGGCCAGCACCGCCTCTCCAAATCCTCGGACTGCGATAGGTGGTGTATAATTACGCCACCGATTGCAGTCTTTTTCCGATTCATTGGGTCACAGGACACCCGAATGCACCGGAAACGCAGAAAACCGCAGGTCTGAATTGACCTGCGGTTTTCTGCGATCGCCGATACGGGGGGGTCAAATGACCACCCCCTGCGTTGTTACGGGATGCCGGCTGAATGATTTCAGCCGGCATCCCGTTCCGATTAACCCCTGCGGCGCCGGAATCCCGATTTTTAAGTCAGGACGTACCGGTACGTCCTGTGTCCTTAAGGACTCGGGAAATAGGGCGTACCGGTACGTCCTGTGTCCTTAAGGGGTTAAAAAGTGGGTTTTGGAAATTTTTCTGAAAAATTTCAAGATTTGCTTACGAACTTCTAAGCCTTCTAACGTCCCCAAAAAATAAAATGTAGTTTTCAACATGATCCAAACATGAAGTAGACATATTGGGAATGTAAAGTAATTACTATTTTTGAAGGTATTACTATCTATTATAAAAGTAGAGAAATTGAAATTTGGAAATTTTTCTAACTTTTTGGTAATTTTTTTATGAATAGAAATGTTTTTTTTTTTTACTTATTTTTACCACTTTCATGAAGTACAATCTCAGAATGGCCTGTATAAGTAAAAGAGTTTTAAAGTTATCACCACATAAAGTGACACGTCAGATTTGCAAAAAATAGCCTGGGCAGGAAGGTGAAAACAGGTCCGGGGTTAAAGGGGTTAACTTAAACAGTTCGGTGTTTATTGGAGCGTGGGGAGAAGCCACTCACCCAGCACTTTGGCAACTCCCAGTTAGAGCCAGCCCGGATCGGCTTTACAGCCATGCTAACAACAAAACTGTGTCAGTCAGCACTAGCTACCGCTGACACTTAAAACTACCTCACCGAGGCCAGGAATCTTGGTGACACATACCTTCCATCAATGACGGCCCCTTGCGCCTTCCTACAATATAAATATATTGGCATGCATCTGCCCCCAAAAGGGGATCATTGCTGTAATTTTTTATTTTATTTAAAAAAAGCATACCAAAAGCATAACAAATCCCACAGTGCAGTAGAAAGACCCTCTCAGCTAAAGAACAACAGCAAGGGATGTGTGAATGGGAGAAATGCTTCTTTATTTTTTACATTTACTGGCCTGTTTTTTTTGTTTTGTTTTTTTATCTGTATTTTAAGTCTGTATTTTAAAAATACAAACTAGAGAACATCAATAAACAGTTGAAAAAAAAAATTTCATTGTAATACAACATGAATTCAAAAGATTTGAGAATGAATAAGCTTATGTAGGCTAAGTGAATAAATATATTTACTAAGTGTGATTAAATATACGATAACGCAAACAAATCACATACTGAATAATAAAAAGTAAATGAACATAGCCTAAATGGGGCGGAGACTTTGTCGATCACGCTATTACACGTCTTCCACATTATAACACATGACCAACACCCCAGGGTGTACAAGAGATAGGGAAAATCAATACTTACATCCTACCTAGGATGAAGTCTTCAATAGTCTCCTGAACATATGTGTGTCACAGAGTTTAAACCTGTTAGCCCCTCCTCTAATGTGCAGCACACATGTCTCTGAGATCACTCAGGAATGTGGTCTTATCAGCACAATAGGGGATGGGTATTTCTCTAACCCACTACATTACAAGGCACATCATTACACAGAATGGTAATAATAAAAGAGAACAGAATTAAAGGGACAGAACCAATCAGTACTTAAAAATACCCTTACAATGCATTCCACACCGGTTCTTCAACTTTAATTAATTTTCAATAACCAACATCAGGACCTATTCTACAGTATTTCACAAAAGTGAGTACACCCCTCATATTTTTGTAACTAGTTTATTATATATTTTTATTGGACAACACTGAAGATATGACACTTTGTAACAATGTAGTAGTCAGCGTACAGCTTGTATAACAGTGTAAATTTGGTGTGCCCTCAAAATAACTCAATATACAGCCATTAATGTCTAAACCGCTGGCAACAAAAGTGAGTACTCAGCTAAGTTAAAATGGACAAATTGTGTCCAAAGTGTCAATATTTTGTGTGGCCACCAATATTTTCCAGCACTGCCTCAACTCTCTTAGACATTGAGTTCACTAGAGCTTCAGAGGTTGCCACTGGAATCCTCTTTCACTCCTCCATGACGACATCACAGAGCTGGTGGATGTTAGAGACCTTGCGCTCCTCCACCTTCCATTTGAGGATGCCCCACAGGTGTTCAATATGGTTTAGATCTGGAAACATGCTTGGCAAGTACAGCATCTTTACCCTCAGTTTCTTTGGCAAGGAAGTAGTCTTTTTGGAGGTGTGTTTGGGGTCGTTATGTTGGAATACTGCCCTGGGGCCAAGTTTCCGAAGGGAGGAGATCATGCTCTGCTTCAGTATGTCACAGTACATGTTGGCATTCAGTGTTCCCTCAATGAACTGTAGATCAATACAGCTGGCAGCACTCATGCAGCCCAAACCATGACACTCCCACCACCATGCTTGACTGTAGGCAAGACATACTTGTCTTTGTACTCTTTACCTGGTTGCCGCCACACATGCTTAACACCATTTGAACCAAATAGGCTTATCTTGGTCTCAGCAGACCACAGGAGTTGGTTCCAGTAATCCTTAGTCTGCTTATCTTTAGCAAACTGTTTGCGAGCTTTCTTGTGCATCATCTTCCTTATGGGATGACAGCCATGCAGACCAATTTGATGAAGTGTGCTGCGTATGGTCTGAGCACTGACAGGCTGACGCCCCACCCCTTTAACTTCTGCAGCAATGTTGGCAGCACTCATACGTCTATTTTGAAAAGACAACCTCGGGACTAACGAGCCACATGACACCAGGAAGGGAAAATGGCTACTTGGGCACAATTTTACTCAGGGGTATACTTACTTTTTCTGCCAGCAGTTTAGACATTAGTGGCTGTGTTTTAAGTTATTTTGAGGGCACACCAAATTTACACCATTATACACTGAACACAGACTACTTTACATTGTATGAAAATGTCATATTTTCTTTGTTACATGAAAAGATGTAATAAAATATTTACAAAAATGTTAGGGGTGTACTCACCTTTGTGAGATACTGTATGTACAGTATATAGCCTAGTCATTTGACAGAAAACTACATTTGAACCATTGGATCTCTCTTAAAAAAAAATATATATATATAAAAAAAAAAGTGTGTGTCGGACTAACAAGAAGTGTCTTCTTCACTTCAGATCTTCTTGGATAACAAAGTCTCTGGTGCAAAGTCAATTATCCAATCGTGATGTTCTGTGCACCTGCCTGGACCTTTTTTGTGTTGTTCCAAAGTTGTCTATTACCCCTCCTTATTTTCTCTGTGTTGATGTGAAGGGATTTTGCAGGTGTAATGACAGTACTGGTCTCAGACCCTCTTACAAGTGAGTGTTAGACAGTCAATTACCGTGTCTATGGGAGGAGCTTTGACACCAAGACCTCCTCCCCTCACTGGTCTGCAGATCGTTGCATCAGCCCTGCTGGTTCGTCAGGAGATCTTGGGCAGATGATTACCTTTGAGATCCACCCCTGAATAGCTGTAGTACGAGCAGCAAGGCCTTGTTCAGCATGGCAGACCAGTGGGTGAAGTATTTTCTTGTTTGGAGACAGTCAGGTCACCGAAAACTCTCTTACCACACCTGGTGTCATTTACTTGGGCAGCCCCTGGACACTACTGAGGTTTCCTGTCCTGGATCTGTTTAACAGCTGACACAACCTGCACTTAGGGAAGATATACTTGGAACATAAGTCCATGTCAGGAAAAGCCATTGATGGGGTGGTTTCCTCTCCACCCCTGCATCAAATGGATAAAATAAAACAAACAAAAATACTTGAACTTTTGTCGGTCCAAAACTGTATTTAAATAACACTCTCCAATGGTACCATAGCGGTCCTCTGCCAAAGCAAATTAAACTTTGATTAACCCTAAACCTCATCTAATTAGCTGTATATTAACCCTTTAATGTCAAGTCCTATTTTCATTTTACCTGCCCATGTTCCAATAACCATAATATTTTTTATTTTTCCATTCACATAGCTATATGAGTGCTTATTTTTTTGCGGGACATTATTGGAAAACGTGAAAAAAATTCTGTGTGTGGCAAAAAATAAAACAGAATGCCACCAAGGTTTTTGGGGTTTTGACATCACAGTGTTCACTGTGCACTAAAAACAACCTGACGTCCTTATTCTGTGGCTCAATATGAATGTGGTGATATCAAACTTATATATTTTTTTTTTTTTTACCTTTAAAAAAAAAAAAAACACCTTTGAAAAAAAATCTACATTTTCTTTGCATTGCCATATTCTGACAACCATAACTTTTTTTATATTTCGGTCTACAGAGCAGTTTTTTGTATAAGGAACTGTATTTTTTATTGATATCATTTTTGTAATATGTATGACTTTTTGATCACTGTTATTAAATTTTTTGGAAGACAAGATGACAAAAAATAGTTTAGACATTTTCGGACATGGTGATACCGAATATGTTTATTTTTTTATTGTTTATATATTTTTATATGAAAAATTGGGAAAGGGGGGGTGATTTAAACTTTTAATATATTGATGTTTTTTTCTATTTTTTTCATAATGCGCAAAGGTGTTAAGAATAATAATATATCAAACCAAACATACATATCATTTTTACACCTAATAGAGATCCTCATCCTTCAACACATTAAAAATAGCAATTCATGGGTATCTTTTTCAGTGTCACTTGGAGATAATAAAACGCAACACCATTAAAATCACATTTATTCGTGAACCCAATGTTGTTTTGTGGTTTACTAATGTGTTGTATTGTGTATTCTGCACTTAATACCCTTTGCCTTTCTTTGATGTTGAAATTGGACTTTTTTTTATGAAGGAATACAGGACTTCTCGTCTTTCACGGGGCTGTCTTGTAACAAGGGGATGGACACAAGCGCTGTCTTTGTGTCTGTCACATCCACCGTGTCCTCCTCACTCCCCTCTAGGTCATCCTCCGGTCGGCCGCTGCAATACTCCCTTTTTCAGTCAGTCTACTGTTAATGAGGACAGATCTCTGTTAACAGAACAAACATGTCAGTCAACGTACAACACAAAGATGGAAACATTTTAATTTGTTAATTTCTTGCTGCAGCATAATTTATTAATATCAACACACAGCTCATAACCACGTCCTTATACTTGAAGTACAGACTGCGCACACACAGCTCTGCTAAGCCTCCATCAGTCACCACTTTAACACAACTGCAAGTTAAAGCCACACCCATTCACATTCCACTGAATGATTTAGGACTCTCAGCTACACAGCTTTTCTAGAAACAGATAACACAACACACACAGAATTACTAATAATCTCTATAGCCATTCTGCCTACTGGTCTCCAATCTATAATAAAAATCTTATATATATTACTTGTATGTGGTCTTGTTATAAGTTTATAATAGTAAAACAATTTTTGATAAACCAAGTCATTTTTATGCCACATGGTATAAATCAATTGGTGGTGCACATATGAGATACATTTTTTAAGGCTGGGTTCACACATTACAAATAGCTGCTTGGGAAAAAATTATTAAAACAGCTTCACTTTCTGTGTCTTGTAAAACACATCCTACATTTCAACAATCTTAGACTCTGTTCTTCATAGTCTCTTTTGCATTGCACATAATACAAACTGCCTATCTAAGGAATGTTTGAGTTTAGCAAACTATATATCTCTTAACAAATCTTCTCTGTTAAGGTGGGGGGGGGGGAAGGGGAGGTGGGATCAGCCCACGGCAGCAGTCAGCCCCCCTTTCCTGACTCTTCTCTCTCAAGAGCTCATCCAACTTTCCCAAGACTTGAGCAAAGAGAGAGAAAAACAGAGCTATACAATCAGATTAGAAGGGGGATGGATGGGGCCATAAAATACTAGTGAGAGTCTATATCCCTTAATAGTCCAGACACCCCAACCCTTGTTTAAAGATAGGGCATTTTTCAAGGACACATTTCTTCTCTAACCTTATTCAACTTTATACATATACCAGTCAATACATAATCTTTCTGATCAACATATCTTCTCACACACTAGAAATCAACAGAGATAATTTCCTAACAACTTCATCTTTATATTCCTAGTGCTAGCAACAGATCTACTGGCACACACTGGGTACAATACTTATTAATTAACTGACACAGTCCCTGATATATCACACTTACCGTCCATTACAGCTCTTGTTTCTTACAAACAAATAAATCTAATACTAACGCTACAGCATTAGGGCACCAAAATTTATGAACATTCTACTCATTGTAGACACTTAGGCCCCTTCTATTTTACTGGTGCCAAAAATTAACATGTTGACACTGCTGTTTTCCAACTCATCAGAACCGCGCTCAACATCACAGGAGCTCTGATGTGATGATCTGCAAGCTCTAACTTCACAGTGTCTTACAGATTTTCATTTGAATCTGCTCAGTTCTACAATTTCAAAAAGAACGCTGCCAGATTCTACCAAGCCTACAACAGCTCCACTCACAACACGTGCAACCCTAATAATCTGCCCGCTGATTAGTATTTCAAACGAGTGCCCGTGTTCCCATTTGGAGTGGCGGGTCCAAACTACCATCACCCCATCAACAATAAGCATATCCATAATTCAAATCCCACCTTTTCTGACACCAAGTGTAACGTAACGTGAAATTTCAAAAATTTAAGAATGAATAAGCTAATGCAGGCTAAGTGAATAAATATATTTACTAATATATTTAAGTGTGATTAAATATACGATAACAGATAAATCATATACTGAATAATAAAAAGTAACAAAATAATAGCAGACTCCTCCCTCCTCCCATTGCTAGCATGATTACGTGCTGGAGGTAACTGGTGAGTTGTTTGTGAGTCGGCCTCATGCTCCTGTAATTTGCCCACTGGCTCCTGGTATTGCCCACATGGCACAGGTAGGTGAGTGTTTGAGCCGGAGCACCACGCCAAGGTTTCTCAAGTAGCTCGGGACCCGACATGTCCTACACCGTAGGACTTGTTGGCTAATCTCTCAATTTTAAAATCAGTTTGAGGGTTTAGTAAGACCGCAGAGTGCACTTGTCTTTGCTATTATTTTGTTATATTGATTATCACATCCACATAATTGCTATCTTGTGTAGGATGTCTATTGTGGTACTTGTGGTTCGCTGCGGGCATCCTCCACTGTATGCATTTTTGCTGGGGATCGTCATTAGCAACGGGCCACAAGTGCAGGATTTGCTCCCCTGTATATATATATATATATATATATATATATATATACACATACACACAACTGCATGTGGGTTTAAGCACTTCCTGCTTGTTTAATAACATGCCATTCTTTTCAGTTTGTATAATAAAAAGTAAATAAACATCACTAGCCTAAATGGGATGGAGACTCAGTTGATCATGCTATAACCCATTGCTGTCTACCATGTTATAACACATGACCAACACCCCTGGGTGTACAAGAGATAGGGCAAATCAATACTTACATCCTACCTAGGTTGATGTCTTCAATGGATTCTACCAAACATACCTGTTAGCAGGGCTCCATAGGAATATAGTATAAGTCTTATAGACTATGCATTGGGGTCTATGAAAGAAGCAATCTGATACAATCTATTGACACTATTAGCAAGTGCCTTAAAATAAACAATAAAAAATATAAACATCATGGGCATCATCGCCTGTGAAAACACATACTATAAAAATAAATATTTATCTCATACGGCAAACAGCAAAACAAAAAAAGTCACCTTTTGTTCACTTCAAATCCTACATAAAAAAATTTATAAAAAGGGATTACAAAGTCATACACTCCTCACAATGGTATCAATGAAAAGTACACAGCTCTGTACACACAACTACATAAAAGTCCTAGGAATCAGAATATGGTGATGAAAATTTTTTTTTTTCCAAGTTTTAAAAATACAAGAAAAACAATACAAATGTGGTATCACCATAATCGTTCTGACCCGGAGAATGAAGAGCACAAGGCCATTTACTGCATATAGTGAACATAAAAACAAAACCCATAAAACTGTGGCAGAGTTACATTTCTTTTTCTATTCCACCACAATTTTTTTTCCAGCTTCCAACAACATCCTTTGCAATACTAAATGGTGCCATTAAAAAGTACAACTTGTCCTGCAAAAAACAAGTCTTCATACAGCTATTTGAATGGACACATAGAGCTCCAGGAAAGCAGGGAGTAAAAAATTAAAACGCAAAAACATTCTGTCAGCAAGGGGTTAAGTGATATCACAGTTTTGGTAATTATCATTGTTATTTTCCATTAGAGATCCTTACATAAAGCCTGATTATTTTGCTTGTTCAGTTGCTAATAAGTTTTCTTATAAACAAACAAAGGAAGCATCAATCAAGATTTACTGAAATGTATTACTGAAAGTCAAGGGAACAAAAACACTTCACAGTACTAGCTTTCGGAGTCTTAAACAAAACTGCAATACGGCTCTAAAATGCAGACACAGCATGCCAAGTCATAATGTATAGACACAGATTTTTTTTTTTGCTGCTTTAGGATTCCTTCACACAGAGCAGGGATATGGAGTCAGTAAGCCAAAGTTCTTAATCCTTCATAAATGGATGATAATTTAGTAATAACAAATTTACTGTAGTAAAGGCTTAGATAGAACTTAAAGGGGTTGTCCGCTTTTATAAGTCTGATGACCTATCCTCAGGATAGGTCATCAATATCAGTTCGGTGGGGGACAGACTGCTGGCACTCCCACTGTTCAGCTGTTTGAAGAGAATGCAGAGCTCAAATGGACATTATGTTCTCTTGGCTGTTTATCTGCTCGTCGTCGACATCACAGCCGTGAGCAGGTGTAATTACAACTGTGCCATCCCATTCACTTCAATGGGATGGCCCCGTCCTATTCACTTGAATAGTAAGAAGCCATCTCATACACTCCACATATTATAAAGGCTCTGTGTAACTGGATTTATAACAGACACAACTTGTGCTATTGTCTATCATTTGTTACAGCAAAATTCACCCTCAGTTTTATCTACCTTTCTATTTTCTGTCCGTCCATCTATAACGGACACTGCACAGTTATTATTGAAGGGAAGGAAAAGAAGTGCAGTGAGCATGTGCGTCCTGTATTACAAGGCTCCCCTACAGGACTTGACCAACAGCAACTGAAAACCTAACCTGATTTGTCATAGGGCACAATGGTAGGCTAATAGTTTTAGAATAAGGCAGTTTTTATAAATGGTGGTATTTGGGGAAAGTGATTTGGGGAGAGCAATTGCAGTGGCCAGGATTGGGGTGGCCCCAGCACTACGCCGAGTCCCCCCGGACACCGTCGAGTTGTCACCATGAGTTGCTGCTCTCTGGAAGGGATGGTAAGGCGTGGTGCACCCCAATGAGAAATAAGTCCAGAGAGTAAGGGTCTGCAGTAAACCAGTGTGCTTCTTTATTTGAGGAATTCAGGTGCAAAATAATACAGGCGAGCCATAGGGCTGGCCTCTCCAGTATCCTCCCTGGCAGCAGAAGTGTTTGTTGCTGAGGAAAGGTCTGGGCTAGCTATAGCTCTCTCAGAAGGCTGGTACCCTGGTCAAAGGCTGGAAGCCCACGGTCTGTAGCTCAGTAGTCCGGGTGGCTACTTGGTCACAGGGCTGGTGACCCATGGTCTGTGGCTCAGCGTCCCTGTAACGGCATACAAGGGAATGCTCCAAACTCCCGAACGGAACCTCACGAATAGCTGCTAGCAGACGAATAGGAAACGCACCCAAGTGGCTTACACTCCTAGCAATCAGTCTTTAACAGCATACAGTGAATCCCAAGAACGAGACCAAGCTCTGTGGGTAAAGCAGTGGACAGCTGTGTGTTTATTGTTCTTATATAACATTGTTACACATTAGTACCACCCACAGGGTTTTGTAAAAACAACCAATAAACATGTACAATACAATCAGACACTCCCACACAAAATCCTCCCCTCTGCCTGTGATACAATTACCTTACACAATGGGTTAATGTAATTAATTATCACAGGCAGGAGAATACACAGTGTTACACAATGTCTTCTATCCTTGAGACAACCAAGGAGTAATTCAATTATCTCTCAGGACAAAGGGAAATCGCCAATATACAATAGGACAGAAATCACTATTCAAATATACAATGTCACAACCATTACAGTAAACATAGACATTTAACATATCCAAAAATGGCACGAATTAGACCAGGGGTTCAAAAGTTAGTAAAAGTCCTTTGTGAACAAAGGAAGCATGGCTTTTCTGCCCAAAACCAGTTTTTACAGAGTAAGGCTGTGTGAGATAATTAGCTTAACTGGGTGTGGTAAGCCAACTAGGTACAGAAAATACCTCTATTCAAAACTACACAAAAATACATAACTCCTGTCAAACTGAACAGAACCCCCACATTCAACTTATCCCCAGATGGCTTGGATCTGAGCGCTCAATATCTCCGAACAGTGCTCAGATGCCACAAAACACAGTCAAATCGCCATGGGGTTTAAGTTTAACATGGGCTGATGAGAGGGCCCATAATCCTGGTGCAAGTGGCTGGCAACCAGGCTTCTCCAGCACCCATTGGCGAGGTTGGTTTCGCCACATTTCTCCCCTTTTCCAAACAGACTAACAGGGTATCTGACCTTCTGCCGGTCAGTGCCCTTGTTAGTCCAGCAGCCCACCCACAAAACAAACAGCAGTACAGCCCACCCACAATAAATGGTTACTACACCTGAGCAAGGGATAAACTTGTCCATGTGCCTCACTACGGCTGTGTGGGGGACTGGTAGACTGCCTTGGTGGGTTGCTGAGTGGGCAGAGACCAGCGGTACTTTGCCCTAATGCCAGCGCTACCAAAGAAGCCTGGTTGTTGGAGGGGGAGACCGACTGTCTCCCCTTTAGATAAACCACCACCGCTGGGGAATGGAGACTGGGCTCCCAATTCCCAACAACTCAATCTGCTGCTGGGGGACAGGACCGACTGTCTCTGCCCCCTGTAACTCAGCCTGCCGCTGGGAGATGGAGACTATGCTCCCAATTCCCTGCAAATCACACTGCCAATGGGGAGAGGGGGTAACAAGCTCCTCTCCCATACATACCTCTAGCCTTTGGGGAGGAAGACCGACTGTCTCCGCTCCCAATACAGTGTCCTGTTGCTGGGGAAAGGAGACTGGGCTCTCTATTCCCTGTAGGACACTCTGCCGCTGGTGAATGGAGACTGGGCTCCCAATTCCCTGCACGACTGGAAAAGAGACCTCGGTCCCATCTCCACCGGCCCACCTGGTGTTCTTCCCAGTAACACTCCACAATATCTGCCCAGCTGAATGGGGCTGGATCTGGATCTGTCATCTTGGTGTCCTGCTGAGCCTTCCCAATGGAGTGGAAGAGATCTCGGTAGTCCTGCTCCAGTTCCCACTCCAGGGTTGCTAGGTGAGCCAGGTCTTTCTCTACCTCATGGGGGTCATCCCAATCCTGCCTAGCCTCCCTCTCATAGAAAATGTCCTGAAGTCTGGACTGTGCAGGGCTCCCGAAGTCAGGCTCTGCAAAGGACTCCCATAACAAGGCAGGACCATCAAACTCCTCTCCCTCTGGCTTGTCATGCTCAGCTGTCCAGGTTATATACTGTGCCATATACCACCAAAGCGCCTGGTAGGCATCCTCCAGCCATAGCTCCTGCCATACCCGGTGCTCTAGATCCTTCACCCATTCCTACAGGGGCTGCTCTCCCAGGAAGGGCATCCGCAGGGCCACTTGCTTCTGCAATCGCTGCTCTTCACTGGGGAGACTCTTGCCTCGCTGGTATTATACATTATCCAGAGCCTGGTACCAGATGCCTTTCCTTAATGCATCCCAGCCTTCCAGGTCTTCCTCATCGTATGCCACTGCTGGTTCCATCCTGCTGCTGTCAGAGTCGCTGTACTGGGACATGAGTTAACCTCAAATTGCAATTCCAGGGAATGATGTTACTTTGTAGCTGTCCTTCTGGGCTGTGAGAATGATCCCGCAGCTTGCCACCAATTGTAACGGCATACAAGGGAATGCTCCAAACTCCCGAATGGAACCTCACGAATAGCTGCTAGCAGACAAATAGGAAACGCACCCAAGCGGCTTACACTCCTAGCAATCAGTCTTTAACAGCATACAGTGAATCCCCCCAAGAATGAGACCAAGCTCTGTGTTGAGGGTAAAGCAGTGGACAGCCAGAGCTGTGTGTTTATTGTTCTTATATAACATTGTTACACATTAGTACCACCCACAGGGTTTTGTAAAAACAACCAATAAACACGTACAATACACTCAGACACTCCCACACAAAATCCTCACCTCTGCCTGTGATACAATTACCTTACACAATGGGTTAATGTAATCATCACAGGCAGGAGAATACACAGCGTTACACGATGTCTTCTGTCCTTGAGACAACCGAGGAGTAATTCAATTATCTCTCAGGACAAAGGGAAAATCGCCAATACACACGTGGGGACAATAGGACAGAAATCACTATTCAAATAGACAATGTCATATATTACCATTACAGTAAACATAGACATTTAACATATCGAAAAATGGCACGAATTAGACCAGGGGTTCAAAAGTTAGTAAAAGTCCTTTGTGAACAAAGGAAGCATGGGTTTTTCTGCCCAAAACCAGTTTTTACAGAGTTAGGCCTTATGCACACGACCGTTGTGTGCATCCGTGGCCGTTGTGCCGTTTTTTTTCGCGGACCCATTGACTTTCAATGGGTCCGTGGAAAAATCGGAAAATGCACCGTTTTGCAGCCGCATCCGTGATCTGTGTTTCCTGTCAGTCAAAAAAAATATGACCTGTCCTATTTTTTTGACGTACAACGGTTCACGGACCCTTTCAAGTCAATGGGTCCGTGAAAACTCAGATCCGACAGTATATTCTAACACAGAGGCGTTCCCATTGTGATGGGGACGCTTCTAGTTAGAATATACTTTGAACTGTGTACATGACTGCCCCCTGCTGCCTGGCAGCACCCAATCTCTTGTGCGTATCATAGCCCCCTGTAAGAGATCATGTGCTGCCAGGCAGGAGGGGGCACACCCCCCTCCCTCCCCAGTTTTAAATTCATTGGTGGCCAGTGGGCCCCCCCTGCCTCCATTGTATTTAACACATTGGTGGCCAGTGCGACTGGCCCCCCTCCCTCCCCTGTAGTACTGTAGATTCATTGGTGGCCAGTGGGCCCCCTCCTCCCTCCCCCTCCTAACTAAAATCTCCCCATCATTGGTGGCAGCGGAGAGTACCGAACGGAGTCCCAGTTTAATCGCTGGGGCTCCGATCGGTAACCATGGCAACCAGGACGCTACTGCAGTCCTGGTTGCCATGGTTACTTAGCAATTTTTAGAAGCATTATACTTACCTGCGAGCTGCGATTTCTGTGACCGTCCGGGCGCTCCTCCTACTGGTAAGTGACAGGTCTGTGCTATAAGCAATGCGCCGCACAGACCTTTCACTTACCAGTAGGAGGAGCGCCCGGCCGGTCAAAGACATCGCAGCTCGCAGGTAAGTATAATGCTTCTAAAAATTGCTAAGTAACCATGGCAACCAGGGCTGCAGTAGCGTCCTAGTTGCCATGGTTACCGATCGGAGGCCCAGCAATTAAACTGGGACTCCGATCGGTACTCTCCGCTGCCACCAATGATAGGGGGGGGGGAGATTTTAATTTCGAGGGGGAGCCTACTGGCCACCAATGAATCTACAGTACTACAGGGGAGGGAGGGGGGGCCGGCCGCACTGGCCACCGATGTGTTAACTACAGGGGAGGGAGGGGGGCCGGCCGCACTGGCCACCAATGAGTTAAATACGGGGGGGGGGGAGGTCTGCCCCCTGCTGCCTGGCAGCACCTGCCAGGCAGCAGTCATGTACACAGTTCTTTTAGTATATTCTAACCTGAAGGGTCCCCATCACCATGGGAACGCCTCTGTGTTGGAATATACTGTCGGATCTGAGTTTCACGATCTAACTCAAATCAAATGGTATATTCTAACAGAGACGTTCCCATGGTGATGGGGACGCTTCAAGTTAAAATATACCATCGGATTGAAGAAAACTCCGATCCGATGGTATAAAAGGGACTCCTGACTTTACATTGAAAGTCAATGGGGGACGGATCCGTTTGCAATTGCACCATATTGTATCAACGTCAAACGGATCCGTCCCCATTGACTTGCATTGTAATTCAGGACGGATCCGTTTGGCTCCGCACGGCCAGGCGGACACCAAAACAGTCACGGATCACGGACCTACGAACCCCGTTTTTGCAGACCTTAAAAAAAAAAAAAACGGTTGTGTGCATGAGGCCTTAGGCTGTGTGAGATAATTAGCTTAACTGGGTACAGAAAATACCTCTATTCACAACAGCAAAACTACACAAAAATACATAACTGCTATCAAACTGAACAGAACCCCCACATTCAACTTATCCCCAGATGGCTTGGATCTGAGCACTCAATATATTCGAACAGCGCTCAGATGCCACAAACACAGTCAAATCGCCATGGGGTTTAAGTTTAGCATGGGCTGATGAGAGGGCCCATAATCCTGGCAACCAGGCTTCTCCAGCACCCAGTGGCGACATATCAGTGTCTTCTTCTGGTTCCTCATGCAGACTGGCAGTCTTCCTCTCCAAGCACTGGTTACTAACTGCAGAACACTAGGGTCTGACAGCATCAAAATCCAGGACAATCCTTTAAAATGGCTTATCCCCATTATGACATATCACCTCTCCACAGATTAATTGATGAATGTCTGATTGGCGACTGCTGGGGCCTCTGCCAATCATGAGAATATCAAAAAATGGCCACGGGGAGAGAAAGGAGCTCATAGGGTAAGTATGTCAAATAAACAGTGTCCTCCAAACATAGGTGGGTTAATTGTGCTCACCTGTTCAGGTTGAACCAATATTGGGCGCAACCACAATGAAGGCCAACTGGAGAAGTAACTGGTTGGTGCTGCTGATTCAGTTCGAAATCTTCTTAGGCGAGGGCCAGACCGCCAACCGTTCCCGCACCTTCAAATCTTTAAATTGACTTATAGGATAGCTGCCTTACATCTGGCGGCATTAGAGGCAAAGCTTGTTAAGAGCTCATTTGCATTTCTTACCTCCCAGAATTCCAGAGGAGCATGTATGGCCTATAAGTCTCCTCACACTGATTAAGGTGCTCTCTCCCTAAGGAGAGTTAGTTCCCCCCTTGAATGTGTATACAAGCATCATTTTACATGGATCATCTTTGCATTCTGATCACAGCTTAAATCCACAGCACTTCCTTCAGTAAAACGTGTCGTTTTTTTTTACATCAATAGCCATGGATCGGTTCACACACTCGAACCTCTCTCAAGCAGTGATACAAAAAGGGAGTGCACACAACATATACAGTTGCAAGAAAGAGTATGTGAACCCTTTGGAATGGTATGGATTTGTGCACAAATTGGTCATAAAATGTGATCTGATCATCTAAGTCACAACAATAGACAATCAGTCTGCTTAAACTAATAACACAAATAATTAAATTTTACCATGTTTTTATTGAACACACTATGTAAACATTCACAGTACAGGTATAAAAAGTATGTGAACCCCTAGACTAATGACATATCCAAGAGCGAATTGGAGTGAGGTGTCAGCCAACTGGAGTCCAATCAATGAGATGAGATTGGAGGTGTTGGTTACAGCTGCTAAAAAAAAAAAGTTCTGGGTTTGCTTTTCACAAGAAGCATTGCCTGGTGTGAATGATGCCTCGCACAAAAGAGCTCTCAGAAGACCTACGATTAAGAATTGTTGACTTGCATAAAGCTGGAAAGGGTTAAAAAAGTATCTCCAAAAGCTTTGCTGTTCGTCAGTCCACGGTAATACAAATTGTCTATAAATGGAGAAAGTTCAGCACTGCTGCTACTCTCCCTAAGAGTGTCCGTCCTGTAAAGATGACTGCAAGAGCACAGCGCAGACTGCTCAATGAGGTGAAGAAGAATCCTAGAGTGTGAACTAAAGTCTCTGGCATATGCTAACATCCCTGTTAGCGAATCTACGATACGTAAAACACTAAACAAGAATGGATTTCATGGGAGGATGACACAGACGAAGCCACTGCTGTCCAAAAAAAATATTGCTGCACGTTTACAGTTTGCACAAGAGCACCTGGATGTTCCACAGCAGTACTGGCAAAATATTCTGTGGACCGATGAAACCAAAGTGGAGTTGTTTGGATGAAACACACAACACTGGAGGCATCATGGTTTGGGGCTGCTTTGCCATCATCGAAGGAAAAATGAAATCCCAAGTTTATTAAGACATTTTGCAGAAGAACTTAAGGCCATCTGTCCACCAGCTGAAGCTCAACAGAAGATGGGTGTTGCAACAGGACCCAAAAGCATAGAAGTAGATCAAGTGGCTTAAACAGAAGAAAAAAACGGAATTAGTCTTACCGGTAATTCTGTTTCCATGAGATCATCATGACGGCATACAAGGAGATTGACCCCTGACCTCTGTAGGGGCAGGAACAGAGAAAGGTTAAATACCCTCCTCCCACCACCAACACCAGTGCTTCCAAAATCACACAGAGTAACCCGGTGGTGGCAAACAGTGAAAAAAGGTATTACTTCATACTTTCTAGAGACCCACTAGGTCACAAAAATTTTAAATCATAGGGAGGGAATAACGTGCCGTCATGATGATCTCATGGAAACAGAATTAACGGTAAGACTAATTCCGGTTTTTCCATAGCATCATCACGACGGCATACAAGGAGATATAAAAAATATATCAGTTAAGGGGGGGCTACAGCCTGGAGGACTTTCCGCCCAAAAGGACAGATCAGATGATCTGGAAAGATCCAGGCGATAGTGCTTTATAAAAGTATGGATGCTGGACCAAGTGGCAGCACGACAGATTTCCTCCAGAGAAGCCCCCGCTCTCTCTGCCTGAGAGGAAGACATGACCCTAGTGGAATGGGCCTTAATGTTGACTGGACATGTAAGATTTTGTATTTGGTAACACAGACTAATGGTTTCTTTGAGCCATCTAGCTATAGAGGACCGGGAGGCTTTTTGGCCCTTAAATCTTCCTCCAAAGAGAACTAGCAAATTGTCGGATTTTCTAAACTTTTCCGTCACAGCGATATATTTTAGGACTGCCCGTCTAACGTCCAGAGAGTGAAATGAGGATTCTTTTTCATTAGAGGGGTGTTGACAAAAAGAAGGTAGGGTAACTTCCTGGCTCCGATGAAAATTGGATACAACTTTAGGGAGAAAACCAGGGTCCAGTCGGAGAATAATTCTATCATCTAGAATACGGAGGTAGGGTTCCCTGATCGATAGAGCTTGCAACTCTCCTAGTCTGCGGGCCGAAGTTATTGCAATTAGGAAGGCCGTCTTCAGGGACAATAATTTTATTGGACAGTCGGACATGGGCTCAAAAGGTGGTAGAGTAAGCCCTGTAAGAACGATGTTCAAATCCCAGGAAGGGACACGGGCGGTGATCGTTGGGCGGAGCCTCGTCGCTGCCCTAATGAATCTTTTGATCCAACGATGGCTAGCTATATCTTGGTCAAAGAAACAACTTAGGGCTGAGATCTGGACCTTCAGGGTAGAGGGTCTAAGTCCCAGGTCTAGACCTTGCTGTAGGAAATCCAGAATTCTTTGGATGTTGGGTTTATGCAAATGTGGAGATTTGTCCCCACTCCAGGAACAGAAACGTTTCCAGATCTTAAGGTAGATTGCTGACGTTATATTCTTTCTGGAGGCTTTCAAAGTAGTAATAACTTTGTCCGACAGGCCCTGAAGCTTCAGGGTTTGGGACTCGGGATCCAAGCTGCCAATTTCAAAAACTGCGGATTTGGGTGCAGAACCGGACCCTGCTGGAGTAGATCCCCCCCGCACAGGAAGGGGCCACGGATCCTGGAGGGAGTATTTCTGGAGAGATGAGAACCAACTCCTCTTTGGCCATAGGGGAGCGATCACAATTACCGTGGCCTTGTCCTGGTGAATTTTTTGTATCACCTTCGGAATTAAGGGAAGTGGTGGGAAAGCATAGCACAGTTTCCAATGCCAACGGATGGCGAAGGCGTCTAAAGCATGAGGTCTGTCCCTGGGGTTTAGAGAACAGAATGTCTCCACCATTGAGTTTGCCCTGGTGGCAAACAGGTCCACGTCGGGCATCCCCCACTTCCTTACCACTAGCCTGAATATTTCTGGGCTTAGGGACCATTCTGTATGATCGATCCTGTGGCGGCTGAGAAAATCCGCTTCCTGATTTAGTATTCCTTTCAGATGAACTGCCGATAGAGGCCACCTTCTGCTCTGCCCATGCAAAGATTTTTGTTGTCAGTGCTTGGAGGGTTGTTGACAGTGTTCCCCCTTGATGGGAAAGGTAGGCAATGGCCATAGTGTTGTCTGATAGCACTTTTATGTGATGATGACACAGCATTCTCTCTGCTACCTTCAACGCCTCCCAGACTGCTTTCAGTTCCCTGAAATTTGATGACTGGGATCTGATTGAATTTGGCCGTGCACTGGAATAGATGATCCCCCACCTTTGCGCCCCAGCCGGACAGACTTGCGTCTGTTACTACCTGTACTTGGGGAGTTTTCTGCCAGGGAGTTCCCCGGGATAAGTTTCCGTGGTTTTTCCACCAATTTAGGGACTGCAGTATCCGGGTTGGCGGAACCACTTGATGATCTAGAGAGGATTGGCACCTGTTCCAGACACTCAGGATCCAGGACTGAAGAGGTCTGAAGTGTATTTGACACCAGGGGACTGCCGGAATACAAGATGTTAGCAGACCTAGCATACTCATCGCCTCTCTGATAGAGCAAGATCTTCTTTTCTGAAAGGATCTGATCTTTTGTTGAAGAACCAATATTTTGTCTAGAGGTAGGAATACCGCTTGCTTTTGGGAGTCCAGAATCATGCCTAAGAACCGAACTTCCCTTGAGGGGGTAAGGACGGACTTTTCATTGTTCACGATCCACCCGACATTGTCTAGGATGGAGAGAAAGTACCTCAGATTTGAATTGATTTGGCTGAGGTCTTCGCTGATCAGAAGGAAATCGTCCAAATAAGGAATTATCATAAGTCCCTTCCTCCGGACGAAGACGACCATCTCTACCACTACCTTGGTAAATATTCTCGGGGCTGATGAAATCCCGAAGGGAAGGGCTCTGAACTGGAAGTGATGGATGTTCCCTGATATATCCTGGATTGCAAACCGGAGAAAACTTTGTGAATTGGTGTGAACGGGAATGTCGTAATAAGCATCTCGCAGGTCTATTGTGCACATGAAGACGTCTTTGCTTAGCAGTGGGATTGTAGATGCCAGGGTTTCCATCCTGAATTTCTGATAACGAATAAACTTGTTTAATGGTTTCAGGTTTATGATAGTCCGAAATGTGCCTTCTTTTTTCTTGATTAGAAATAAAGTTGAATAGTAACCCCTGCCTCTTTCTGGAGGCGGAACTGGTGAGATTACATTCATCTGATGAAGTTTCTGGACTCCTTGCCAAAGGTTTGTTTGGAACCGTGCTAGTGAAAATTTGTTTGGGGGTCTTGAAGAACACTCTATTTGATAGCCTGCGCAGACTACATTGGAGATCCAGGGATTCTGGGAGTTAGATTCCCATGTCCCCAGGAACTTTGAGAGTCTTCCCCCTACTCCGGCGTCATTGCTTATCGGAGGATCTTTGGTGGGAGGAGGATTGGCCTCTTCCTCTTCCCCCTTTTGGATAACTCCAGCACCCCGATTTCCCTTTCCCCCTGTAGCTTTTCTCTTGATTCGAGGAGGAGCGAAAAGGATACAGACGTCTGAAGGGACGATCTTCCGGAAACCCCTTCTTTTTGTCCGCGGCCTTCTCTAGAATTTTATCTAGGACCGGGCCAAACACATTCTCCAGAAAAGGGTATAGAGCAGAGCTTTAATTTAGATGTCTTGTCCCCAGACCAGCACTTCATCCAAAGGGCTCTTCTGGCTGCGTTGGAAAGTGACGCATCTCTGGTGGAGAATCGGACTGACTCGGCTGAGGCATCCGCCAGGAAGGCCGTGGCGGATTTTAAGTGAGGGAGAGAATTGAGAATTCCCTCCCTAGATGTTTTATCTTTTATATGGGTTTCTAATTCTCCCAACCAAAGATACATGGATCTGGCGACTGAGGTAGCCGCAATATTGGTTTTAATATTAAACATGGATGCCTCCCAGGATTTCCTGAGAAGACTGTCCGCTTTACGATCCATCGAATCCTTAAGTTGGGAGGCATCCTCAAATGGAAGGGATGTCTTTTTGTTCACTTTGGCGACTTGTACATCTATTTTGGGGATCTCATTGAAAATTTTAGACTCCTCAGGATCAAATACCAATCTATTTTTGAACGAAGCAGAGACTCCTAGCCGTCTTTCTGGGTCTGCCCATTCGTCAAGGACCATATCTTTAATACTCTCATTAATGGGGAATACACAAGTTTTTTTTAACTCTCAAACCCTCAAACATTTCTTCTTGTACAGAATGGGTACGTTGTACCTCCTCCACTCCCATGGTAGACATGACCGCCCTCAGTAGGTCGGACATATCTTCAGTAGAAAAGTAATATCTACAACCATTATCCACTGAGTCCGAATCAGAGACTCTTTCCCCCTCTTCCCATGACCTGACGGAGTGGACACTCTCGTCCACTATAACTTCTAGGTCAGAAGGGGACGGAGATCTAACCCGCTTTCTCTTAGGTGGAGGCAAATCGGGGGGATTAGTGGACAGGTGGGCCAAAGATGAACAAATCTCTTCCTGAATCATATATTTCAATTCCTCTTTTAGAGAGGGTGCTTCATCCCGTACAATATTTGATATACAATGCTTGCACAATTTTTTGGGATAGTTGTCAGGAAGTCTGCCACTACAGGAGATACACTTAAGGGATTTCCTGATTTTTCTTGGGGTTTCTTTAGATACCTAAAAGAAAGGAGAAGGCAGCTATAAGGGAATGGACAACTAGAGAGAGCGCAAGAGAGATGGGGGGGGGGGGGAAGGGGGCTGGCTAAGGCGAGCTTCCCCCAAGCAGAGACAAAACCCACAGTAAAACTGGTGTTTAAACTCTCTCTCTCTGTCACTCTACCCCCCCCCCCTCACTCTTCTACAGCAGGAGAGGGGGGATCAAGACGACTCCCTGACCCACTACTTATAATACCCCCGAAGGGGACTCGCGGATGGAGGCATCGTCGGTTCAGCTCTAGGGGACCGCTCTGTCCCAGACATAGTATCGGATACTTCGTCCTCTTCCTGGCAGGTAAGGGTTCCGCAAATAGGGGGACCGATCCTTGGAAGCGTCTCCCTAGAGTTCCGGCCTCAGCTTTAAGCCGGGCTCCACGCTGAACGCCGTCCACATCACTTCCAGGACACCGGCCGTGACGTCATAACTATGCGCCTCAGGCGCCGGCGCACAACCCAGCTGCAGCCTCAGTAGGGCAGGAGGGAGTCCGCGCCAAGGGAACAGGCCCCGGAATTACCGGGACGAGATAGAGCCCCACACCCCCTGCCCAGCGTTAGTACCAGACCGTGGGAGGGCAGGGGGGCACCTGCAGCCGGCGATTTTTCCAAGGTAACTTAAAAAAAGAAGAAAAAAAGAGACCAGAAACACTGGTGTTGGTGGTGGGAGGAGGGTATTTAACCTTTCTCTGTTCCTGCCCCTACAGAGGTCAGGGGTCAATCTCCTTGTATGCCGTCGTGATGATGCTATGGAAATACGCCTTCTGGAGTGGCCCAGTCAGTGTCCTGACCTCAACCCGATTGAGATGCAGTGGCATGACCTCAAGAAAGCGATTCACACCAGACATCTCAAAAATATTCCTGAACTGAAACAGTTCTGTAAAGAGGAATGGTCAAGAATTACTCCTGACCGTTATGCATGTCTGATCTGCAACTACAGGAAACGTTTGGTTGAAGTTATTGCTGCCAAAAGAGGTTCAACCAGTTATTAAATCCAAGGGTTCACTTACATTTTCCACCTGCACTGTAAATGTTTACATGGTGTGTTCAATAAAAACATGGTAACATTTAATTCTTTGTGTGTTATTAGTTTAAGCAGACTGTGATTGTCTATAGTGGTGACTTAGATCAAGATCACATCACATTTTATGACCAATTTGTGCAGGAATCCATATCATTCCAAAGGGTTCTTGCAACTGTATATAGCAGTGGTGGCGAACCTTTTAGAGACTGAGTGCCCAAAACCCCCTTATTTATCGCAAAGTGCCAACACGGCAATTTAAAGGGGTTGTCCGAGTTCAGAGCTGAACCTGGACATACCCATAATTTCACCAAGGCAGCCCCCCTGACTTGAGCATTGGAGCAGTTCATGCTCCGATGCTTTCCCTTGCCCTGCGCAGGGCAAGGGCTCTTTTATTTACAACAACACACTGCCGGGCGGAGGCTTCCGCCCAGCAGTGTGTTCGGTGACGTCACCGGCTCTGATGGGCGGGCTTTAGCGCTGCCCTAACCGTTTTACAAGCTAGGGCAGCGCTTAAGCCAGCCCATCAGTGCCGGTTACTTCACCAGGCCCACTGCTGGGTGGAAGCCTCCGCCTGGCAGCCCTATGGAGAGCTCTGTTCGTCACTGGAACTCCACAAAATGCCTTTGCCCTGCGCTCAATCGTGCAGGGAAAAGGAGAGCAGAGGAGCATGAACTGCTCCGATGCTCAAGTCAGGGGGGCTACCTTGGTGAAAATGGGGATAACCCCTTTAATCTAAATACTACAGTCCAATATAGTATATTTTCCATGTACTTTATCATGTAGTAGCTATAATAGCCAGCCTGCATTCAATGAGATGTCTGTGCTGTTCATAGTGCGCCCTGCACTGATGAATGGTAGGAAAGGTCTAAGGCATATTGGTACACCTTAGAGACTTTTTCCAGGGTGCGGGTGCCCACAAAGAGGGCTCTGAGTGCCGCCTCTGGCACCCGTGCCATAGGTTCGCCATAATTGGTATATAGCATATTCAATGTCAATCAATCAATAACATAATTAAGTGAAAATTGTGATAATATTCATAAAAGTGTATATCAAAAAGCAATTTTACATGATTCCAAATCAGTGATATAAATGAATGCATCCTAAAAAAATACATATACATAAGAGACTACAAAGGCCGAATGCACACGGCAGTGTTCCTCGGCCGAGAGAGGTCCGTGGTATGCCGGGCTGGATTCCTATTCAGAGCAAGCGCACACGGCGTCATTGGTTGCTATGACACCGTGCGCTTTATGCCGCCGCTGCACTACAGTAATACACTTGTATAGTGTATTACTGTAGCGCAGCGGCGACAAGAAGCGCACGGCCTCATAGCAACCAATGACGCCGTGCACTCCTGTTCTGAACAGGAATCCAGCCCGGCAGACCACAGACCGCTCTCGGCCGCGGAACACTGCCGTGTGCATTCGGCCTAAGTCATATTACATACAAATTAGACCACTTATTAAAAGCCAGGTGATATAATAAATAACATGATTAAAACCAATAGTTGAACATTTGCAACCTGATTCGGATCCAAGCGGCACATGGAGAGCTGGCGTGGTGCGGAGACAGCTGCGCCTGCGTGGCGCTACTTCCGCAATCATTCCGGTGTAAGCAGTCTTCTATGAGCGGATGTGTCACATGACCCACAGGTCAGATGACCGGAAGATCAGGTGACCGGGATGCTAGAATCACAAGGGGCATGTTTGTTTACGTTGCTGTAGCAACCATCACATGACTCACATCCTGCACTTTCAGACAAATCCGCAAGATATAGGTTTCCATTTATTTAGAAGAAAATGAAAATAACCTCTATCTCCATAATGTAGTAACCTCTCTCCACATCTGCAGCTCAAAGATCACAAAGAAATACATCCTATAATTAGTGAACCTTATTGTTCAATATCAGAGCAAGTGGCAGATTAATATTACTGCATGTGCAGATGTTGATGACCCCACATATGCAGTAATATCAATCTGCCACTCGCTCTGCTATTCAACATTAGGGTTCGCCAATTATGGATGGCCTGTTTGGCAACACACAAATGGACCTTCATATTGGTTTGTCCTGGGTATTTTGTGTATTCAAAATAACCTTTGAATTACAACTATTATTCCTAATTGCACCAAGTAATTTTCAGAAGCATGGATATTTCTATACAGAGACTCTTCCCTTAAGTGGATACATTTCTATTACAGTCACCATCCTGGGACAGACTACTAGTGCAGGGATCAGCAGGCACTCCAGCTGTTCAGAAACTACAACTCCTAGGGTGCTCCATTCACTTCTATGGGACAGCTGAGCATGTTTGCATGCTGGGGGTTGTAGTTTCACAGTGGCTGGAGTGCCAAAGGTTGCTGATCCCTGTAGTAGTGTTATATATCGTCTGTTTTTTACGCAGCCCTGGCCACATAGATATAAATGGAGCGGTGTGAAAAGCTGAAGGCATCTGGATGCAATATGTTTCACAATGATGGTTGCTGCTAGTGTTCTTCAGTTTTTCTTCATGCGCATAACTGCAGATAAAACAGATTCATCCTGCATCCCAAAACCACTGGACAGACCCTGACGTATTCCATTTTGCTCATGTGAAAGATGCCCAAGGCTAGGTTTACACAGGGCATTTTTGAGCCATCAGAGAAACCACATGCATATATAAAAAGTTTTAAACCACCATTACCACTCCGCAGAAAATTGTGGCTGGTAATGCAGTTGTAAAAAAGCATGCGGTGTTTCCAGTTCCTCAAAAATGTATCAAAAACGCACTGTGTAAACCCATCTTAATGCAGGCGGTACTTCAGAACCAGTTTCTAATAAATAACGCACCACATGTACAAAGTTACTCAACTAATGTATATTCATTCTATATGTAAACAGCAAACCTTGGACACACACTAAAACTATACCTCCAATTATAATGGTTAAAACAAGTACAGCTCTCCAGTTGGCTATATCATTGCGATTCTGCATATGCAGCACCATTCTATACTTTATTAATTCCAAGATGCTGCTTCTATCTTCTCAAATCTGCATAATGCTACAACATACAACCTCCTCCTAAGGCAGGGCTTCTCAACTCCGGTCCTCGGGATCCACCTACCGGTCAGGATCTGAGAATATCCCACAGAATGAATACCTGTGGTAAGTCCTGATGCATGGACACTATCACCTGCTCAATACTAAGGAAATCCTGACTGGTAGGTGGGTCCCAAGGACCGGAGTTGAGAAACCCTGTTCAAACGCCTCATGCACATTCTATTTTTTTGCGGTGCGGACAGTTCACAAACCCATTCAAGTTAAATGGGTCTGGATCCGTTTTGGCAGCCGCACGGATAGTGCCCGTACATTGGGGACCGCAAATTGGTCCCCAATGCATGAACTGGCCGAACAGCAGCCGTGAGCGGGCGGCCTAAGCCTAGCACCCGATGCCCTCACTTCCCGTAAAGTCTAGAAAGCTATTGCTGAAAACTGGGCACAGCATTTGGAGGTCTATGCATCGTCTGAGACGCATGCATTGAAAACCTCAAATCCACAGAGCCTCAAAAACCATACGAAGCTCTGAATGTAGACTCCCCCTGCCTTGTATCACGGTAAGGCTGCATTCACACAACTGTATTTTTGGTCCACGCTGATCGCAGTTTTTGCAGATTGCACACTGACTCATTCTTATCTACGGGGTGGAAAAAATGTGTCCATGTGCTGTCCGCATCTGGATGGCAAATTTTAGAACATGTCCCAATCTTCTGTTTTGTGGACAAGAATAAGCAATTTTATAGACCGTTCCCGTATTTTGCAGATTTGCAGACTGGCAAAACGGATACACTTGTGTGGATGTAGACTAACAAGTATCCACTGTAGATCTAAAGTACAATGCATTAAATAAGTGTATCAAAACAACGAAAAGTATCTGTAAGGCAGATTCCTGTTCAGAGCAGGAGCGCACGGCGTCATTGGTTGCCTCAACGCCGTGCGCTTCATGCCGCCGCACTACAGTAATACACTCGTATAGTGTATTACTGTAGTGCAGCGGCCACATGAAGCGCATGGCGTCATAGCAACCAATGACGCCGTGCGCTCCTGCTCTGAACAGGAATCCAGCCCGACAAACCACGGACCGCTCTCGGCTGCGGAATACGGCCGTGTGCATTCGACCTAAAGCTGCAAAAAACTTGTAGAAGGGAATACATTGCAAAGTCATTCACTGTAATTTACCAGAGGTCCGGTGAAATAGGATTACATTTATAGGTATTCTTTATAGTTAAACTACAATGTTAAATAAATTGACCTTAAAATACAAGAGATTTAATGTTTGTTGAATGTCTATAAAGGATAAAAAATATACTCTGTGCACGCAAGACTTTTCCCCAGAATACCCCTGGGAGAAAAAAAAAAAAAAAAAACACGAAATCTGACAAAACATTTGTACAAAATGTCTATGATCTTTTCATATTTACACTCCAGCCTGTCACAAACAAGAGATTGCAACAGGCACTTCGACTTGAACAGACTTCACATATACGTGCAAAAGAACTACAGCTAACTGTATGTACATAACATTCACAAGCTTCAAAAAAAAAAAAAAAAAAAAAAGTCCATCTGAATCTTTCAGAAGTGTCTTCATTCAAGTCTCTTTTTCAAAGGCGAATAATAAATATATACCTGTAAAATAAAAATAAAAGCCCATTAGAAAACACAAATTCATTAAAATCCTGCACCACAGCAAGGAAAGCTCTACGTACAGATCGCAAACATCTAGAATAAAAACAATCACTAAAGAAATGTAGGTGAAAATCCCTCTTGCGTATTAGGTCTCATTCACACGAACGTTTTTTGCGTTCCGTATACGGGCCGTTTATTTCAATGGGTCTGCAAAAAAACGGAATGTACTCCGTGAGCATTCCGTTTCCGTATGTCCGCATTTCCGTTCCGCTACATTTTAAGTCTTGTCCTATTATTTTCCGCAAATCACGTTCCGTGGCTCCATTGAAGTCAATGTGTTCGCAAAAAAAAAAAAAAAAAAAACTGAATACGGAAATGCATCCGTATGTCTTCTGTATCCGTTCCGTTTTTTGCAGAACCATCTATTAAATTTTTTTTTATGCCCAGCCCAATTTTTTCTATGTAATTACTGTATACTGTATATGCCATACGGAAAAACGGAACTGAACCAAAAATTGGAATAATGGATCCGGAAAAAACGGCCCGCAAAACACTGAAAAAGCCATACGGTTGTGTGAAAGAGGCCTTAGTTTGTAATAAAAATAACCTTACAAGATACTAAAGTGTCACTTAAGAAATCTCTTAAATATTTAAAAGCCCTGGATTAAACCAAGCAGGCAGCAATGTAGAACGGCATGAAAGTACTTCAAGTTGGCATAATTATGTACATTACCGGAGTGCTTTTTAATTCCACCCACAGCATGAGACTATAAAAACATACTTACAGGGGTTTTCCCATGACTAATTTAAAAACATGAAAATCAGACATCATATAGTACATGACAATCTCTTTCTACAAAAGCTAGAACCAGCCCTGTACCTCACATGGATCCAGAGATCTCCACATTCATTACTCTGCTAGATTTATATCAAGCTGAAAGCTCAGGGGGAGTGTCTTTTCTGCTGCAGCTCAGGGGGCGTGTCTCAGCTCTTCCTATCACAACTCAGGAGGCAGGTGAAGAACTGAGCATGTGCGACCTTCTCAGTGAGCAGGTCAAAGAAATAAGAAAAACAGAAACTGCAGGTGGCGCTACACAGACATATTATTGAATAACTAAGTGGCTATGCGGGGAAAAAAACGGATCCGAAAAAAAAAAAAAAAAGCTTTCCATTTGTATACGGCTTGCCGGAACTGCCTGCCGGATTTTAACAACGCTAGTGTGAAAGTACCCTTAGTCACCTTTACTCTCAAAACAAAAAATTGTACCAATAAATCTACAGCTCACCCCCACAAAAAAGTCCTACAGCTCCCTCAATGGAAAAATAGAATTATTATGGGTGTGAAATATGGCATAAAAAATTTAAATTAAAACAAACAGTTTTTAAAAACTATTTAAAAATTAAAAACTAGACAAAAAATTACTCAAACAGCTAACCTAAGCAACAACTAACTTTTTTGGACAGGATAATCAGATTTCTGCCTACCATATTGATTGTAGAAATTAATATCTGCACCAATTGTTCTTGTATTTATATCTCCCATAGCCTTTCATAGCCATGAGGACGTGCCCAATTATCAGAATAGGAGGACAACTTAAAGGGATTCTGTCACCTCGTATAACACAAATTCTGATTTTAAACCAGTCATGCTCCACAGGTTACCTTGAATCGGCTGTGCCGTTTTTTATTGTAATCCGTCCAGCAGTTTTGCAGAAAAACGACTTTTATAAAACCCTGAAGGTGCCCAGAGGGGCGTTATGTTCTCCTTTGTGTGCCCAGTAACGCCCCTGCCCTCAGTCTCCAGCAAATCGCACTGGCGCAGCCCTCAGTGGGTACTGCGTCTGCGCGAGACTTTGCTCGGCCGTCAGGGAGGGGGAGGAGAGGGATGAGACGCTGTGGGCGGTTAGGGATTCTGGAGGAAGGCGTTTTGGGCACTGTAAGAGGTTCGTTACTGGGCACACAAAGGGGAACTTAACGCCCCTCTGGGCACCTTCAGGGTTTTATAAAAGTCGTTTTTCTGCAAAACTGCTGGACGGATTACAATAAAAAAACAGCACAGCCGATTCAAGGTAAGCTGTGGAGCAGCTCCGTTGAGTGTTGCGGCCTCTTCCTAGACTGGTGATGTCATGTTCATTTGTCATAGGTACAGTTCAGTCCCATTCAAGTGAATGGGTGAGAGCGGCAATACCAAGCACAGTCGCTATACAATGTACGGCGCTGTGCTTCGTAAACTACAAGAAAGCCACATCGCTCACTGGAGTGCCACAGCCTCTTCACTCCGATTGGAAGGGGTGCTGGAAGTGGGAACCCCACCGATCAGATACTGATGACCAACCCTGAGGATAAGCCATCTATATTAAAACCTTGGACATGTACTTTTTTATATTTTTTGATTAGAATCTATAATTTCTGCCAATTTGGCACCAGCCAAACCCTGTTAATCCTAGATTCACAATCCAAAAATGTAGTCAACCAATATTAACCGGACAGAATAATATCAAAAACATCGGACCCCCAAGGAGTCATGATAATCACCAAAAAAAATGAATAAAACTAACTTACATATGTATGAAGATCCAAAAAACTTTATTGTAAGTATATATAAACAATACATACATATATAATAAAACACACAGCACAAGGCGGGACACACAGATGAGTAGCAGGACCCAAGGAGAGGCCGGGAGATCAGTGCACGAAAAAACAGGGAAAAAAGAATGCTAGCTGAAAGAGCATACCTCAAAACCTCATAGCAGCAACGCCCCAAACAAAGTGCAAAGGAGGCGATTGTGGAGATTGAGGTTGGAATGAAAAGGACAAAGTATAAACATACCCTGACTGGTGCAAAGATCTCTCGGCCGACTCCTGACCCAACGCCGTTTCGCCAGTAGATCTGGCTTCCCCGCCTTGTGCTGCCTGTTTTATTATATATGTATGTATTGTTTATATGTTTATATATACTTACAATAAAGTTTTTTGGATCTTCATACATATGTAAGTTAGTTTTATTCATTTTTTTGGTGATAATCCAAAAATGTAGTGAAAGATGACAGACTGAATGCAAAATAAGAACTATTGCATTAGAGAGGCTACAATCTGGCTAAACTGGTGGAAGGCAAAGTATGCATTCGTGAAGTGGGTACTGTTCGATTTGCAACAGGATTTATAGAATAACTTACTTGTAGCATCCCATTCCGATTTGCTTAGAGTGCCCTTAAGGGGGGGAAAAAGAAAAACTTGTTAGAGATACAGAGGCTCTGTTCTTTTGGACAACAAGAACCCAAAGAACTACTTACCAGCGGTAGCTTCGCTTTGCCACTTTCCTTAAGATTTCTAGCATGTTCATAATCCTCTTCATTATTTGAAACTAAACTGGAGTTAGGAGTTGAAGGATATTGCTGAAATCAAAGTGTGACATGCCACAGTCAGTTATGCCCAAGACCAATTAATACATAAAAGAGGCATAAAATCATGAGCAGCGCATGATAAATGTGGTTCAACTCGCAGTCCATGATCATCGCTGCAGGTGGCCGTCACAAACCGCAACTGTGCATGGTGCAAAGTGAAAGAAAAAGGGTCATTAAAAACAGACTCCGTTTAATAGCCTTTTTGCATGGCCGTTAAAAACAGCCATGAAAAACGGAACAATTACTTTTTTTTCCTTAAGTATCCCAAACCCTGCAATGCCCCTAGTATACCCCCGGTATCTATAATGGCCTGCTGTAGTTCCCCAGTGACTATAATGCCCGCCATTGTAGTCTCAGTATATACAAGGGCCCCCCATATATAAAATGCCAACCACAGTACCCTTTTGTATATAAAATGCTGCCCCACTAGTGTTCCCCTAGAATAAAAAGGCCCATCAATAGATCCCCCCAGTGTAAATAATGCCCTCCCACAGTGGAGCCAATTTTACTGGGTACGAAAAAAAAAAAGTCACCTAATCCACTTGAATGTTTTGACATCCGCTCTGCACTGGAAGTACCTGACGCTGCCAGCATTGTGACGCCACCATGCTAGGAGGATCAGGTCCTTCCAGTGCACGCAAAGCACACAAGTGGATGAGGGGAGACTTTTTTTTATCGTAATGCCGCAAAGGCACTTTAATCCATTTTTATCAGCCATTTTACAGGTGCACTCCTGGCTATATAGCCATTAAAAACGGGCCCAATAATTTCAATGGGGTCTGTCTGAGCGTGAAAAATAGGAAATGTGCTATTTTTTTTATGGCCTCTATTCACTGGTCGTAAAGAAAAAAAAAAAAAAAAAAAAAAAAAAAAATGTCAGTGAAACAGCCGTTACACTGGCGTTTTTACTGTATTGCATACAACACAACATTTCACAGTGAAAATAAAAAGAGATCATTGGAGTGAACCGCACCAATTACAAAGCAAGTGCATCTTAATAAATTTGGCACATTTTGGACTATTATATTAATATCAGATAATTAAAGGGGTTGTCCGGCTCCAGAGCAGTTTATTATTTAAACTGCATCTGTCAGCATGATGAACCCTAGTAAACCAGGCACACTGCCTTTTAGGGTTGATCATGCCAAGTAGTGCAACAACCCCTCTCTTACAGCAATAGGATGTAGTTTCTGAGAATGTCATTTTTATGCTAATGAGGTACTCTTCGCACTAAGGGACGGGCCTAGCTTTTTTGGAGCACCACCTCACCTTTGCCACTTCTCCCTCCGCCACTGATAGGGCCAGGCATCCTCATCGTTCAGAGGCCTGTCCCTGAAATCTCCTGTATGCACCAACTTTACTCTCCATGTAGACCGCTGAGAACAGTGATTGGCTGCAGTTGTCACATGCTATTTACCGGCAAACAGCACGGGGAATATTATATCAGCGCTGCAGGGAACGGTGCTGTGGAATCTATTACTATCATCTTATTTTATTTATTTTTAGACACTAAACGTTGTCCAAGATTTTTAATTATCTTAGCAACCCCTTCCCGACCGTTTCATACAGCAGACACCTGCAACTGGGGATAATGCCGGTCACTGTCTTTTAACACTTCAGATGTCGTGGTCAATCTTGGCCACGGCATTGGAACACGTACCTAATGCATTGGAGTCTATGAGAATAGCAATCTAATAAATAAATTATATATATGAAAAAGGCCCATTTAGAGCCGAAACGTTGCACCAGATGGTTGAATAAAAGCATCATCATTTTTTTCACCTTACTGGAGTGCCGTCCTTCTTCTGGATTCTACTTGTGGGGTGAGAAGTCTATACCCTAGGATCGTGCACCCTATTTTTTATTTATTTATAGCCAGTGCCATATATATATATATATATATATATATATATATATATATATATATATATATATATATATATATATATATATATATATATATATATATATATTTTACACATACATACACACACACATTCAAATCACCCTTCCCCAAAATAAAATAAATACACATCATGGGTATCGCCACATGCGAAAATGGAAATACTATAAAAAAAAAAATTATAAAAACATTTTTCCCATAAGTCAAACATAGAAAAAGAACAAAATGTAAAAATGGCTAATTCACAGTTTTGGTCACTTCATTTCCCACAAAAAAAATTTAAAGTGATTAAAAAGTTGTACACACCACAGAAAGGTATCAATGAAAAGTAAAGTATGCCCCTCAAAAAATGAACACTCACACAACTACAAAAAAGTTATAGGGGTCAGCATATGGTGACGAATATAAACGGATTTTTTTCCCCCAAGGTTTATAAAAAAAAAGGTTTTTAAAAAAGGTTTTATCAGTATCAAAATGCAAGAAAAACGATACATATAAGGAGATTTTTGTGAAACTCACCTGTAAAATCTTTTTCTCGTCTTTTCTATTGGGGGACACAGACCATGGGTATAGCTTAGAGATATTACTAGGAGGGACACTATGCAAAAAAAGAAGCTCCTCCTCCTCGGGCTATACCCCCAGGCACCTCCAGGAGAACTTCAGTCGTTGCAAAAGCAGTAGGAGAAGGAGAACGGAAATAAAACACAATGGAAACCATCACACCGCACACCATAAGGCGAAAACCATAAAAAAAGGGGCGGGAGCTGTGTCCCCCAATGGAAAAGACGAGAAAAAGATTTTACAGGTGAGTTTCACAAAAATCTCCTTTTCTCGTTCATTCCATTGGGGGACACAGACCATGGGACGTCCCAAAGCAGTCCATGGGGTGGGAACAAGAAACAAACCCAACACCGCCTGGAATAAACGTCCCGCAGTTAAACAGGAACCACAGCCTGCAATACCCTGCGCCCAAAAACAGCATCAGCCGAAGCCAGAGAGTGTAGCTGATAAAACTTTGTGAAAGTATGTAAGGACGACCAAGTGGCCGCCTTACACAACTGGGAAACGGATGCGCGATTGCGTCTAGCCCAGGAAGCTCCCACTGCCCTTGTGGAGTGAGCAGTAATCCGTGACGGCGGAACCTGGCCACGAGCGCGATAGGCCGCAGCAATAGCGGAACGGATCCACCGCGCCACGGTGACCTTGGAATCCGCCAGGCCCTTACGAGACCCTTCAGGAATCACAAAGAGAGAGTCTGAACGCCGGAAGGAGGCAGTAGCCCCCAGGTACACCTTCAGAGCCCTGACGACGTCCAGAGAGTGGAGAGCGCATTCCTTGGGGTTCGCCGGAGAAGGACAAAAAGAGGGCAGGACAAGATCTTCGTTAAGGTGGAAGGGAGAAACCACCTTGGGCAAAAAAGGCGGCACCGGTCTGAGCACCACCTTATCCTGGTGAAAGACCAGAAAAGGTTCTCGGCAGGAAAGTGCGGCCAGCTCCGAAACTCGCCTGATGGAGGTTATGGCCACCAGAAAAACTACCTTCCAGGTGAGTAAAACCAGAGAGATCTCCCTCAGAGGCTCAAAAGGCGCCGACTGAAGGGCGCGCAGAACCAAGTTGAGATCCCAGGGGGGCAAGGGAGGCACATACTGGGGAACAGAATGCGCCACCCCCTGCAGGAAGGTTTTCACAGGTCTCAAAAAGGCAATGGACTTCTGAAAAAAGATAGCCAAAGCAGAAACCTGACCCTTCAAAGAACTGAGCGACAGACCCATGTCAAGGCCGGATTGGAGAAAGGACAGCACCACTGGGACAGAGAAACGTAGGGGCGGGTAGCCCGACTTCTCACAAAAAAACAGGAAGGCCTTCCAGGTGCGATAATAGATCCGTGAAGAAGCTGGCTTCCGAGCCCTGATCATGGTTCTCACCACCGCCTCAGAGAAGCCTCTCTTCCTTAGGATGGAGGTCTCAACAGCCACGCCGTTAAACGCAGCTGCCGTGAATTCTGGTGGAAGAGTGGCCCCTGAGACAGGAGATCCTCTCTGTCGGGTAGCGGTCACGGAACGTCGACCAACATACGAGCGACGCTGGAGAACCAGGCGCGGCGAGGCCAATCCGGGGCGACGAGAATGGTTGGTATCCCCTCCGCCTCTATCTTGCGCAGCACCTTCGGCAACAGAGGAATCGGAGGGAAGACGTAAAGGAGGCTGAACAGCTGCCATGGAGCTACCAGCGCGTCTAACCGTCCGCCCGAGGGTCTCGAGCGCGGGCTAGATACACCGGCACCTTGTGGTTGAGCCGGGAAGCCATCAAATCTACGTCCGGACGGCCCCATCGGTTGCAGATGTCCTCGAAAACCTCCGGATGGAGAGACCATTCTCCCGGATCCACCCTGGTGCGACTCAGAAAATCCGCCGTCCAATTGTCGACTCCCGGGATATACACTGCCGACAATACTGGAACATGCGACTCCGCCCATAAGAGGATCCTCGCTACTTCCTGCATTACTGCCCGACTGCGGGTCCCGCCCTGATGGTTGACATAAGCCACAGCCGTGGCATTGTCCGACTGAACACGCACCGGGCGAGTTGCAAGGAGAGGAGTCCAGTGGGAGAGGGAGTGGAAAATCGCCCTTAGTTCCAAGACGTTTATCGGGAGACGGGACTCCTCCGTCGACCAGACACCCTGAACTGTGAGGTTCCGGAGAACACCTCCCCAACCGATGAGGCTGGCGTCGGTGGTGACTACCGTCCAGGAGAACGGAAGGAAGGACCTTCCTGACGATAGGTTGAGGGAAGACTGCCACCAAGGGAGAGAAGCTCGAACTTGCCGGGACAGAAGAACAGGAGTGTCTAGACCCCGAGGGCTCTTGTTCCAGAGGGCAAGGATCATCTGTTGTAGCGGACGAGTGTGAAATTGGGCGTACGGAATCGCCTCGAAAGAGGAGACCATAAGGCCCAGCACCCGCATGCACTCCCGAATGGTGGGACGTGGAGAGCGTAGAAGAAACACCACTGCCAGTCGAATCTGGGAAACCTTGGAATCCGGAAGAAACACCCGAGAAATCGAGGTGTCCAAGATGATCCCCAGGAACGAGAGTCTCTGGGAGGGGTGAAGAGAGGACTTGGGAAGATTGATCAGCCACCCGAACCGTTCCAGGGATTGAACGGTGATTCGGACGCTGTCCTCGGCCTGTGGAAGAGACGGAGCTTTTATCAAGATGTCGTCTAGGTATGGTAACAAAGAGATGCCCCTGGTGCGAAGAAGCGCCATGAGAGGCGCCAGAATCTTCGTAAAAACACGAGGGGCGGTCGCCAACCCAAAAGGTAGGGCGACGAACTGGTAATGACGCCCCCCTATGGCAAAGCGCAGAAAACGATGGTGGGACTCTGCAATAGGGACGTGCAAGTAGGCGTCTTGAATGTCCACAGACGCGAGGAATTCTCCTGGACTCAGAGAAGCAATAACGGAGCGAAGGGACTCCATGCGAAACTTCCGCACCCGTAGAAACTTGTTGAGAAGTTTTAGATCCAAGATCGGACGCACTGACCCCTCCTTCTTTGGAACAACGAACAGGTTTGAGTAAAAACCTGTCCCTTGCTCTTCTGGGGGAACGGGGGAAATGACACCACGGTCCAGAAGAGAGGAGACCGCAAAAAAGAGATCCGAGGCCTTGGCCGGATCCCCCGGAACGCGAGAAGGGAAAAAACGTTCCGGCGGACTGGACGCAAACTCCAACTTGTAACCGGACGTCACCACTTCCAGAGCCCAGGCGTCCAGAACGTGAGCCCTCCAAACTTGTTGAAAGGAGAGCAGACGTCCCCCCACCACGAGGGGTGGGGGCACCCCTTCATGCGGAGGGTTGCTTGGGAGCAGGAGGACGGGCTGACTGCGCCCGAGGCCGCCAAGAAGGCTGGGGCTTGAAGAAAGGCTTCATGCGGGAGTCCTGGGACCCCCCTGCCGATGAGGACGACGGCGTCCTGGCAGTGGAGAAGCGACGAAAGGACTGGCCCCGGAAACCTGAAAGCCGAGACCGAAAGGGACGCTTGGTCCTGGGCTGAGGTAGATGAGTGCTCTTGCCCCCAGTTGCGGCCGAAATAAATTCATCTAGTTGAGCCCCAAAGAGCCTGGACCCTTCAAAGGGAAGGTT
The DNA here is from genome assembly GCF_905171765.1 of Bufo bufo. Taxonomy (NCBI): domain Eukaryota; kingdom Metazoa; phylum Chordata; class Amphibia; order Anura; family Bufonidae; genus Bufo; species Bufo bufo. The sequence goes on along the minus strand of NC_053393.1, from coordinate 179,223,459 downwards.
AGTGAGTGAACGCTTAGATGAGGCATCAGCATCCCACACCTTCAGCCAGACCTCCCTGCGCTGAATGACAGAGAGGGGCGAAATACGGGCAAAGAGGGAGCCGATGTCCATTGAAGCCTCAGAGATATTTGGAAGCTTGAGACATCTGAATGATAAAATCCAGAGTATCTGCAGAGGCGTCCTGCTCTGACAGATCCTGGTGGTGGCGCTGCAACCACATTGTAAGGGCTCTGGCGAACCCAAGCTGACGCGAAGGCCGGTCGCAGGGAAGCGCCCGCCAGGGAGAAGATAGACTTGGAAAGTGAATCCAAACGTCTGTCCACCGCATCCTGCAGAGAGGAACCGTCTAGGACGGGAAGGGCCGTGTTCTTGGCTAACCTGGCCACCGGAGGATCTACCTTAGGGGAAGAAGTCCACTTTTCCACTGTGTCAGCTGGAAAAGGATACAGTGTATCCATACGCTTGGTGGCCGAAAACTTTTGATTAGGACGATCCCAAGCTTTTGATATGACCGCAGTGAATTCCTCATGAATAGGGAACACAGCGGACTCCTGCTTCTTAGGTGGAAAAAGGGAGAACTCCCGACTAGTGGAGGGAGGAGAATCCCCTTGTATATTAAAAGTGTCACGGACGGCTGCCACCAACTCGGTTACCATGGTGGAAAGCTTAGGCAGGGGTACCCGCTCCGTGACTTCGTCCGATCCGGACAATTCCCCTTCGGATTTGCGTTCCCTGCGGGGGGGAGAGTCAACCGGGCATGCCTCAAGGCGAGGGGGAGAAGCGGAGTCATCCGAGGAGGAATGCTGCCGCTCACGCTGCCTTTTAGAAGTCAGACGCCCTCTGTGAGAGTCACTGAGAGGAGATGGAGTGGTGGCTGCCACAGGGGTAGTAGCCGCCATGCGCTCCATGAAGGACATGGCTGCCTTGGCAACTAAGGCCAGATCAGCTGCCGCATTAGACATGGCGGAGGCCCAGGCGGGTACCGCTGGATCCGCAGGGGCAGAGGGAGGACCGGGCTGAGCAAGAGAAGGAGGCTGATCCTGTCCAGGAGCAGGGCATGAGTCACAGGAACCAGTGACAGAAAAAGGCCTAAGGCATATCTTACATGACTCCAGTGGAGCCTGAGAGGGAGCCTTGGAAGGCTTAGGGGCCCCAGGTTTAGGCATGATGGATTCCAATGTAAATCAGATTTCCTACCAGGTTGCTGCAATTCCTACTACCCAGGCAAACAGCAGAAGTCTCCGGTCACTGAGGAGCTGCACGGCCACAATCCAGCAGAGTCTCCGGAGTAAGGAGAAAACAGGCCGGACGCCGAAGCTCCGCCCCCTTGAGCGCGTCATTGCGGCGCGAAAAAAGCGCGCGCGCGCGATTCAAACTACACCCCATAGCCGTACGGCGCAGCGGGGGTTAATGAATGACGGAGCGGTCCGGCAGGGAGCTGCAGAGAGCGCAGCGGCCGCAGTCTAAAGGAACAGAAATAATCATATGCAGAGGCGTCCTGTCTCTGCCGATCTTAAGCTGCCGTTTGAGTTGTAGGCAGGTAGGAAAAATGAAGATAGGGAATCATCAGCCCTACCCGGAAGGCCCCCTCCCCTAGGAAAAAATGCCCCCAGCAGGTCCTTTTCCAGCTCACCCAGGCGGCCTCAGAGTGCCAGACAAACGACATGAAGATAGGGGGGAGGAAAGAGAGAGAAGGGAGATTGAAGCAGGCAATACTTATCTGCTCAGCATGCTCCCTCGATGTCCAGACCAGCAGGGAGTCACCTCTTCAGACATCTGACTCCAAGGGAGGGCAGTGCTTTGGGAAGGGTAGGCAGCAGGTGTCCCAGCAGCTGGTGGGAAGCCAGAGCTTACATGTCGAGCCTGGATCCACTTTTCTTCTGTGGGGGAATGGGAGGTAGCCAGGAACCTTCAGAAGACCGTGGCAGACACTCCACAGGGGCCAGGAAAGCGCAATGCTGACCTGCGTCCCCATCTGAAAACAGAAAATAACAAACAGGAGAAGAGTAAGAGTCAACCTCCTTGGACGGACACTAAGCAAAGACTGAAGTTCTCCTGGAGGTGCCTGGGGGTATAGCCCGAGAAGGAGGAGCTTCTTTTTTTGCATAGTGTCCCTCCTAGTAATATCTCTAAGCTATACCCATGGTCTGTGTCCCCCAATGGAATGAACGATAAAAAAAAGGTATCCCGGAATTCGCATTGACCTGTATAAATGAATGAAAGTAACAAACGTTGTAAAGAAAAAAAAAAAAAAAAAAAAACACAGTACTGGCGGAATTCCCATCATCTGCAATATTAAAATGGTGACATTGGAAAGTAAAACTTGCAAAAAACAAGCCCTCACACAGCTATGTAAACAGAAAAACCCCAAAAGAATTATGGCTCTGGAAAAGGCAGAGATGAAAAATTTAAACACAAACAAAAATAAACTTCCGGGGTAGAAAGGGTTAAATGTACATGATGGTGCCTTTGTGAGGCAATCCGTGAAGTACGTTTAAATCAGAGCGCTAAGGGAGGAAACAACTCGTCCAGAATGTTTTTAACTATGTCACAATCTACAAGAAAAATCCTGACATCCTGCTCGTTTCCACTAAGTCCTCACAAAAGGCTAATCCTTGCTGTTTTATAGACATCACTTTTCAGCTTGGGTTGTGTGCACAATGGATAGGGCCTGCAGTCATCTCATTATCAGCTCAGGGCAGAGTTACAATGAAAGGTAACACCTTTGATATAGAGCTGGAGGTGGAAACCACAGCTTCCCGCTATTAACAATAGATGACAATGATGGGTCCTGCATGGCACAAGGCAACTGAAGGACACCTCTACAGAGAAAGGCTGAACAGAATCAGGTTAAAAATAAATAAAAAGACATATTGGAAAAAAAGAACAAGTACATATCAATTCTTTCCTAGTGCAGCATAATGAAAGCTGCTAAAATAAAAGCCTAGTCTTTCCACTTGGTGAACTGTAGGAAAGCATCACACCGGTGTCAGTTCTACCATATAATAGTTTCAGCCCATAAAAAGGATTTATTGAATGAGTAAGAATAAAATGGTAAAAGCCTGCATCTCCCGCTGTGTCAATACCGCACCATTAATCCTAGGTCTATACTGTGGCTTTCCGAGTCTACATTGTAAGGTGTGTTGTACACCAGTCCCTAGGAGGGAGCGCTACTAATTCAAAGACCATGTCAGTGACCAATCTCATTTCTAATGTTTCTAAGGTCTCATGAATACGACCGTATCCATTTTGTGGTCTGCAAATTGCGGTTCCGCAAAAAACACAGATCTCGGCCGTGTACTTGCTATCATTTATTTTCAAGCTCCTGTAGGAATTTCCTATCCTTGTCAGCAAAACGGACAATAGGACATGTTCTATCTTTTATGCAGGGCTGCCGAACGGACATATGGATGCAGATAGCATATGGTCTGCTGTCCACATGTTCTGCAGCCCCATTGAAATGAGGGTCGGATGCGAAACCGAAAATACGGTCTTGTGCATGAGGCCTAAGGGTCCGTTCACATGACCGTACCCGCAAAAAAAAAAAAAAAAAGCAAAGCATATACTATGCATCAGGTAGCCCGAGAACCGCTCTGGCCATCTAGGATGAAAGTGGAGGAGTCTGGTAATCAGCTGATCTGCCATTAGGCATCATGCACACGACTGTAATTTCAGTCCACATCACATCCGCATTTTTAGAGGGTCGAATGCAGACCTGCTCATTTCAAAGGGGCCTGCAAAGGTTTGTATGTCCATTTCGCGGCCCTGCAAAAAAGCCTTAAACATACAAAAAGGAGGTCTCCATGTAAGTGTTCTGTGAGTTCCCCAGTTCTAGGGAATTTTTTTCTGGAACTGGAGGGTCGCTTTATGAAGCAGGGCAGGCCTGTGATTTTAACTATGGGCTTGTTTGAACCTTTTTCTTACTTGTTGAGCTTGCCAAGCAATTGTGACTTTCATGACAGACTGGGCTTTATTGGCACATCATTTATTTCTGAAAGCTACAAAAAAAATTCTAAATAAATTATATATTTTCCTATTTATCATGTTATTCGTCATCGATCTCACTGTTTAATGCACACGTCACTTTTTAACCATTACAGCACTTTACTTATACAAGACTAAGAAGCTCTGAAAGCTATTTAAGAGTATGAATTTTGCACATGTACACATACGTTATATGTAACTTTATTGATCATGTTTGTAATAGTTGGAATGTATTTATTAACACTATTATGTATGTTTTGAAATCAAGATAGGTTTTTAATTTCTGTATTCAGATGTTAAGGAGTTAATGCACTAATTATGTATCGATCACGTGATATGACGCAATTAGCTGTGGGTGTATATACACTCACCTAAAGAATTATTAGGAACACCATACTAATACGGTGTTGGACCCCCTTTTGCCTTCAGAACTGCCTTAATTCTACGTGGCATTGATTCAACAAGGTGCTGATAGCATTCTTTAGAAATGTTGGCCCATATTGATAGGATAGCATCTTGCAGTTGATGGAGATTTGAGGGATGCACATCCAGGGCACGAAGCTCCCGTTTCACCACATCCCAAAGATGCTCTATTGGGTTGAGATCTGGTGACTGTGGGGGCCATTTTAGTACAGTGAACTCATTGTCATGTTCAAGAAACCAATTTGAAATGATTCGAGCTTTGCGACATGGTGCATTATCCTGCTGGAAGTAGCCATCAGAGGATGGGTACATGGTGGTCATGAAGGGATGGACATGGTCAGAAACAATGCTCAGGTAGCCCGTGGCATTTTAACAATGCCCAATTGGCACTAAGGGGCCTAAAGTGTGCCCAGAAAACATCCCCCACACCATTACACCACCACCACCAGCCTGCACAGTGCTAACAAGGCATGATGGATACATGTTCTCATTCTGTTTACGCCAAATTCAGACTCTACCATTTGAATGTCTCAACAGAAATCGAGACTCATCAGACCAGGCAACATTTTTCCAGTCTTCAACAGTCCAATTTTGGTGAGCTCGTGCAAATTGTAGCCTCTTTTTCCTATTTGTAGTGGCGATGAGTGGTACCCGGTGGGGTCTTCTGCTGTTGTAGCCCATCCGCCTCAAGGTTGTGCATGTTGTGGCTTCACAAATGCTTTGCTGCATACCTCGGTTGTAACGAGTGGTTATTTCAGTCAACGTTGCTCTATCAGCTTGAATCAGTCGGCCCATTCTCCTCTGACCTCTAGCATCCACAAGGCATTTTTGCCCACAGGACTGCCGCATACTGGATGTTTTTCCCTTTTCACACCATTCTTTGTAAACCCTAGAAATGGTTGTGCATGAAAATCCCAGTAACTGAGCAGATTGTGAAATACTCAGACCGGCCCGTCTGGCACCAACAACCATGCAACGCTCAAAATTGCTTAAATCACCTTTCTTTCCCATTCTGACATTCAGTTTGGAGTTCAGGAGATTGTCTTGACCAGGACCACCCCCCTAAATGCATTGAAGCAACTGCCATGTGATTGGTTGACTAGATAATTGCATTAATGAGAAATAGAACAGGTGTTCCTAATAATTCTTTAGGTGAGTGTATATTGTTCACTGTGTCCTGTTACTTTGCTTGAGAAAGGCTCTGATATAGAGCCGAAACGTCACCACTGAGGTGAATAAAGTATTTTTGTAATTAAATTTTTTGGAGTGCTGCCTTTTTCCTACCTATTGTTGTGGGATTCCAAGTGGGCCGTGCACCCATTTCCACTTTTAGGCTGTGCTGCCCTCTTTTTCATATATATTATAAAATATATACACACACACACACACACATATATATATATATATATTATACACACACACACACCAATTATTATTATTTTTTTTACTAAGTTACTCTCAAGTTTCCCCCATCGAGGTTAGGAGAATATTCTTTCCTCAGGACAGAAACAGCATACTAGTTCTTTCAGGAACTGAATAAGTAACACAACCTTAGTCTTGTAGTCTTAGTGCCACATTTTGTTGAATATTCCACAACAAAATCTACAGTCGTGGCCAAAAGTTTTGAGAATTACATTAATATTGGAAAAGTTGCTGCTTAAGTTTTTATAATAGCAATTTGCATATACTCCAGAATGTTATGAAGACTGATCAGATGAATTGCATAGTCCTTCTTTGCCATGAAAATTAACTTAATCCCAAAAACAAACAAACAAAAAAAAAAAACTTTCCACTGCATTTCATTGCTGTCATTAAAGGACCTGCTGAGATCATTTCAGTAATCGTCTTGTTAACTCAGGTGAGAATGTTGACGAGCACAAGGCTGGAGATCATTATGTCAGGCTAATTGGGTTAAAATGGCAGACTTGACATGTTAAAAGGAGGGTGATGCTTGAAATCATTGTTCTTCCATTGTTAACCATGGTGACCTGCAAAGAAACGCGTGCAGCCATCATTGCGTTGCATAAAAATGGCTTCACAGGCAAGGATATTGTGGCTACTAAGATTGCACCTCAATCAACAATTTATAGGATAATCAAGAACTTCAAGGAAAGAGGTTCAATTCTTGTTAAGAAGGCTTCAGGGCGTCCAAGAAAGTCCAGCAAGCGCCAGGATCGTCTCCTAAAAAGGATTCAGCTGCGGGATCGGAGTGCCACCAGTGCAGAGCTTGCTCAGGAATGGCAGCAGGCAGGTGTGAGCGCATCTGCACGTACAGTGAGGCGAAGACTTTTGGAAGATGGCCTGGTGTCAAGAAGGGAAGCAAAGAAGCCACTTCTCTCAAAAAAAAAAACATCAGGGACAGATTGATCTTCTGCAGAAAGTTTGGTGAATGGACTGCTGAGGACTGGGGCAAAGTCATATTCTCCGATGAAGCCTCTTTCCGATTGTTTGGGGCATCTGGAAAAAGGCTTGTCCGGAGAAGAAAAGGTGAGCGCTACCATCAGTCCTGTGTCATGCCAACAGTAAAGCATCCTGAGACCGTTCATGTGTGGGGTTGCTTCTCATCCAAGGGAGTGGGCTCACTCACAATTTTGCCCAAAAACACAGCCATGAATAAAGAATGGTACCAAAACACCCTCCAACAGCAACTTCTTCCAACAATCCAACAACAGTTTGGTGAAGAACAATGCATTTTCCAGCACGATGGAGCACCGTGCCATAAGGCAAAAGTGATAACTAAGTGGCTCGGGGACCAAAACGTTGACATTTTGGGTCCATGGCCTGGAAACTCCCCAGATCTTAATCCCATTGAGAACTTGTGGTCAATCCTCAAGAGGCGGGTGGACAAACAAAAACCCACTAATTCTGACAAACTCCAAGAAGGGATTATGAAAGAATGGGTTGCTGTCAGGAATTGGCCCAGAAGTTGATTGAGAGCATGCCCAGTCGAATTGCAGAGGTCCTGAAAAAGAAGGGCCAACACTGCAAATACTGACTCTTTGCATAAATGTCATGTAATTGTCGATAAAAGCCTTTGAAACGTATGAAGTGCGTGTAATTATATTTCACTACATCACAGAAACAACTGAAACAAAGATCTAAAAGCAGTTTAGCAGCTAACTTTGTGAAAACGAATGTTTGTGTCATTCTCAAAACTTTTGGCCACGACTGTACATGAAATCCTCCCAAAAGCAAGTTACAGTAAGTTCAACAAAATGTGTGTATATGTGTGGCCAATATCAGTTTTCAATTGCCTTAAAGTTGGTTGACTATATTTACAACCACAAGTACCCGGTCTAAAGAGTTTTCCTGCAATGGACATGAATCACCTATTTTGGGGGCTTAACTAATCACTGAAACAGGGGTCTGAGCCACTCGCTCCACCTCACTGCACAAGCACATTGAGGAGGAATGTGAAACATCCAAAGCCGGTGTCCTGTCCTTCTGGTGGACCTTACACATCTTGATAAGGTCCACCAGAATGACAGAACACCGGCGCTGTGGATTTGTGATATATTTCCACTGTATCATAACGCTGTGAAACTAAGCTCTGGAGGACAGACAGGACACTCGTCAACACAAAGACCATCCAAGTTCAGTTACTTGGGAAGGAGATGCATCAGTTGTTTCTAAATAGTTTGCAAATTACACTGTGTATCTGGCTAATCATGTCTGTAGGCGGATGTAATTATATATTGCAATTATATTCAAGCTATAGTAACTGGATCTTCACGTGAAGAGCCATTTCCTTTACGATTCATTGTCTGCAGCAGCAAACACGTAGGCTAGAGCTAACCGCCGCTTTTCTTGAGGAGCACAAAACTGGAAATTAATGAGAAAACTCCAGAAAGAAAATAATTTCATTTGAATGCATCCCTTAGTTTTTCACACTTTACATTACTAATCTAATGGCGTACAGGATATGGCACACAACCACAGTCCTCGCCATTAAACGGACTTAACAAATTACCTCCAAAGCCTGCATTTTTCTCAGCAACATTTTCTGTTCATCATTTTTAACCTTCTCTTCAAAAAATTCTTTAAAGGTCCTCTTGTAAATGAGTTTCATTTTATACTTCTTGGCCATTCTGCAAAATAAATAGATGTGTTATTTCCTCCCACGCTCTCAAAATTCGAATCCATCATGTGCCTATTCTTCTGCTCTCGACTTTGTGTCCTTTTTCAAGCATTTGAAACAAGCACAGTGCCACCTCCTGGACAATTGCTTAACTACGAGCTTTTATTTTCAGGTCATTCTGACATTGGCAAATGTTTAAAACCCCAAATATATGGGCACCTTCAGGGACAGCACCAGAAACTTCTAAAAGGGACTTACAGCCAAAGCTTTGTTAGCTAGGAATTATTTACTTTACTTAAAGAGACAGCATTTTAATACTTTGTTAGGGAAGATACACACTTTTCTTTCCCCCAAAAAAAACACTTTTGTTATCACGCCTTTTTTTGGAGAGACGCTACATGCTGAGAAATTAGAAAACTACACAATGCCTTAAAATCATTTGTCTTACAGTGACATTTTAAGACAGTTTCTTGGCATTTTTGTCCCTTGCCAATCTTATCAAATCACAGCATGCTCAGAGTGGGGAGTTTCAAAAAAAGTAACAAAAAATGCCATCACAGCCTCCAATTTTTTTTTTTTTATTACAAATGAAAAAAAATAAAATAAATCATAGTCTGTCAGCACCGTTAAGGTGTTCTGCAGTCCATTAGTTGTCACGTGTAATTAAGATTTCAACAACTTTGAACATGCTGGAAAAATGACAATGTTGTCAACTTTACATTTGGCTTACGTTGTATATATAAAAAGGTTGTCGCTACTTGCTGTCATCGCGTCAGATGCCACAGAACACCCTCAATGTATTGTGGAGCCTGTGCCTGGACAGGTCAGAGTTGTTTTGGCGGCACAAAGGGGTCCAACACAATGTTACGCAGGTGGTTTTAGAGTTATGAATGACTGGTCTGTAATTAAAAGGGGTTGTCCGGGCTTTTACTACAGATGACCTATTCTCAGGATAGGTCATCAATATCAGATTGGTCGGGGTCCGACACCCAGCACCCCCTCCGAACAGCTGTATGAGGAGACAGCGTGAGCAGTGCGCACGTGCCTTTTCTCTTCCTGCTCTGCTGCTGCTTTGCCACCGTGCGCACTGTCTCCTCATACAGCTGATATTGATGATCAATAGTAAAAGCTAGGGATCGACCGATTATCGAAGTTACCGATATTATCAGCCGATATTCATGATTTTTAAAGTTATCGGTATCTAACCTTTCCGATATGCCGATAATGCATCCAGCGCGCCATCCCATAACATGAGCGTGCTGCTGTCAGCGCACTCATGTTTCCTCAGCAGCACAGGGGAGAAGGAGTCACTCTCCCCCTCCCCCTTGTGCCGCACTACCAATGAGGAGAGACGGGAGCAGGAGGGGCGGGCGCACTGCGCCACCAATGATAATTAACATCTAATACAAATACAGGAGGCAGTGCCCAGCCTATATGACAGGAAGCTGCGTTCAGTGGCAGTTAACCCCTTAGGTGCCGCACCTGAGGGGTTTAACTGCTGCCACTGATCGCAGCTCCCTGTCAGAGGCAGGGTGCCAGCTATGTGATTCTGCGCCGACAGACCCGCCTCCTGTATTAAACGTTAATCATTGGTGGCACAGTGCGCCCTCCCCAGTATTCAAAACATTGGTGGCGCAGTGCGCCCTCCCCGCAACCCCCTCAGTATTAAAATCATTGGTGGTGCAGTGCGGCCCACCCCCAACCCCCTTAGTATTAAAATCATTGGTGGTGAAGTGTGGCCCATCCCCAACCCCCTCAGTATTAAAGTCATTGGCGGCAGTGGCCACAGGGTCCCCTCCCCTCCATTGGTGGCAGCTTCTGATTGGAGCCCCAGCAGTGTAATCCTGGGGCTCCGATTGGTTACCATGGCAGCCAGGGCTTGAGTAGTGTCCTGGCTGCCATGGTAATCTCCCTGCTGCTGTGTACTATACACAGGGCAGCAGGGAGAGTGTGAAGTCCTATTCACCCTAATAGAGCGCTATCAGGGTGAATAGGACAAGGGATTAAAAGATCCCAGGTTCTAGCCCCTAAGGGGGGGGGGGGAATAGTTATTAAATAAAAAGTAAAAAAAAAATTAAAAAAAATTATTTAGTATAAAAATCACCCCCTTTCCCAATTTTACATATAAAATATATAAACAAATATAATCACATATTGCCACGTCCGAAAAGTCCAAACCATTAAAAAAATATATAAATAAAATAAATCTCCTATGTGGTGAACATCGTAACAGAAAAAATGCAAAAATTAAAATGCACAGAATATTGGTAGAAGTTATCGGCTATCAGGCTGACAGTTCACAGGTTATCGGTATCGGCTCTAAAAAAATCTATACTGGTCGATCCGTAGTAAAAGCCTGAACAACCAATTTAATTCAACCTCTACTTTAGCAAAACTTTTGATATGTCTCTCTTCGCTTCTAGAAAAAGCCTAGCACTGTACTCGGCTGTCTGCAGGACTCTTCGCAGTAGTGCTTATGTGACCTGTTGTTCATTTCTGGGTGCCCAGAGGGGTACAGGGTCTCTGTTCTCGTGATCAGTGGAGGTCTCAATGGTAGGTAATCTAATAGCTATACTCCATCCTGTAGATAGGGGATAACTTATTACAACCAGAACATCCCTTTAAAAGCTTTTCTCCTGGTTTTAGCATTTGGTGGGGGTCTCATCACAAAGACCTCAAAACTCTTAGGCCCCTTTCACACGGGCGAGTATCCTGCGCGGATGCGATGCGTGAGGTGAACGCATTGCACCCGCACTGAATACCGACCCATTCATTTCTATGGGGCTGTTCACATGAGCGGTGATTTTCACGCATCAATTATGCATTACGTGAAAATCGCAGCATGCTCTATATTGTGCGTTTTTCACGCAACGCAGGCCCCATAGAAGTGAATGGGGTTGCGTGAAAATCGCAAGCATCCGCAAGCTAGGACATATCAAACATTTTGCTAAAGGGACATTTTAAGTATTACATATTGATCAAACATAAAAGGTATAGCTTTTAATTCTTCCTCTAAAGTGCTAGTCCACAATAAATATAGCTTGAAATAAAAAAAAAAGAACTTACTCTACGAGTACTGGAAAGTACACTAGAAATTCAGGGACATTAACCACACCTTCTAACTTAAAGTCATACTGGCATCCAAACAGTGGGTAATTTCCCTTATCTTGAAAAGTCACACTATACACATCATTCCCAAATGAATTTGTATCAGAAGCTTCAAGACGTTTTCTGTAGAAAAAAAAAAGCAATTAAATAAAAGCCATTTACCTTATGTAGCCACAAGACGTAAAAATTGATCACTTTATACCTTTTAAATAGCATGGCAAAAGCATAACTGCAAGACTCTGTGCGTGAACTAAACCCAGAAAGAAAAATAAATTTATTGGACATGGAATGGATTTACAGTGGATTCTGCTGCTTGTAGCTACGCAGGAGTTGGACATGTCCATTTGACAATCAGCACCTGCGCAGAATAAAAGCGAGTAGCCAGAGGAAGCAGTGGCTGGCATATTGCAGCCCGTGGATGTGGAGGATGACAGTGGAGTAGGTTTACTTCGCTGACATTGGGCCAGCTGGTGCCTCTATTAGATGATTGTATACTCTCCCGTAGCGGTCCTATGCTTGTATGGAGCATATATGACTGTATATGACTTTTTCCCTAATTAGGCTACTTTCACACTAGCGTTCGGGGTTCCACTTGTGAGTTCCGTTTGAAGGCTCTCACAAGCGGCCCCGAACGGATCCGTCCAGCCCTAATGCATTCTGAGTGGATGCGGATCTGCTCAGAATGCATCAGTTTGGCACCGTTTGTCCTCCGCTCAGCAGGCGGACCCCTGAACGCAGCTTGCAGCGTTTGGGTGTCCGCCTGGCCGTGCGGAGGCAAACGGATCCGTCCAGACTTACAATGTAAGTCAATGGGGACGGATCCGTTTGAAGTTGACACAATATGGCTCAATTTTCAAACGGATCCGTCCCCCATTGACTTTCAATGTAAAGTCAAAACGGATCCGTTTGCATTATCATGAAAAAAAATAAAATAAAAAATTTATATATATATATATATATATATATATATATATATATATATATATATATATATATATATATATATATATAATTTTTTTTTGTTCATGGTAATGCAAACGGATCCGTTCTGAACGGATCTAAGCGTTTGCATTATAGGTGCAGATACCAGACAGATCCGCACCTAACGCAGGTGTGAAAGTAGCCTTACACTGCAATCTGGCCAACCTCTAACATTTTCGTTCCAAAAAACACATGATTAAGCCTCAAAATGACTAAACGGAGGGGGAACAGTTTTCACTGTGATTTGACACCATTAAGAATTAAAACAATGAAACCGTTAATGACATTTTTTTCGGGCATTCAGCCCCTAAAACAAAAAACGAGATTTTTGTAAAACTTACCAGTAAAATCTCTCTCGCTCTTCATTGGGGGACACCGGAACCGTGGGTATAGCTATGTCCTCTAGAAGGTGTTGACACTAGGTAGAAGCTGTTAGCCCCTCCCATGGCAGCTATACCCCCTCCAGCCTGGAGAGAGCGCTTCAGTTTGTGCACAAGCAGCAGGAGAAGCAAGCCAACCAACGAAAAAAAAAACGTGGAACACCAACCATGCCAAAGGACCCAACAGGGTACTAACCAGCAACTGCCACAACTGTGGCCGAACAACAATACTGGGTGGGTGCTGTCCCCCCCAAAGAAGAGCGAGAAAGAGATTTTACTGGTAAGTTTTACAAAAATCTCGTTTTCTCAATATTCATTGGAGAACAAAGGAACCGTGGGACTTTCAAAAGCAGTCCACAGGGAGGGGAAGGAAAAAAAAAAAAAAAAAACACACTGCAAAATGGAAGCAAGCATCCCTGCAGGCATCTAAGAAACTGCCGCCTGCAAGACCATGCGGCCCAAGGCAGCGTCCGCTGATGCATAAGTATGCACCTGGTAAAAATGTTGTGAATGTGTGTAAGGAGGACCAAGTAGCCGCCTTACACAACTTAGAGGCCGAAGCGTGATTCTTTTGAGCCCAAGATGCGCCCACCGCTCTGGTGGAGTGAGCCGTGACACCTAATGGCAAAACCCTGCCCCGGTATGCCTCCGCAATTGCAGACCGAATCCAATGTGCGATTGCCACCTTGGAGGCCGCCAATCCCTTGCGAGGACCCTCCAGAATGACAAAAAGGGAGTCTGTACGCCGGAAGGGACCGGAGGCTGCTAAATAAATCTTCAGAGCCCTGACAACATCCAAATGGTGTAACTCCCTTTCCTTAAGGTGTGCAGGAGAGGGACACACAGTGAAGGACGGACCATTTCTTCGTTGATATGGAAGTCAGTGACCACCTTCGGGAGAAAGGAAGGAACGGGCCGGAGAACCGCTTTATCCTTATGAAGAACCAGGAAGGGTTCTCTGCAAGAAACCGCCGCCAACTCGGATACCCGTCTGATGGATGTGATAGATACAAGAAAAACTACCTTCCAGGACAGGATTCAGAGCGAAATCTCCCGCAAGGGCTCAGAGGGAGAAGCCTGGAGCGCTGAGAGCACTAAATTCAGATCCCAAGGCGGTAAAGGAGGAAGGTACGGCGGAACCGTATGTGCCACGCCCTGAAGGAAGGTTTTTACAGGCCCCAGAGGGGCCAGAGGGCGCTGGAAGGGGAACGAAAGTGCCGACAGGACAGGACCGTGGGGAGAGAAAAACAAAGTGGGGAAATGTTCAGGCTTTCACAGAAACCCAGGAAGGACCTCCAGGTCCTGTAATAGATCCTGGACGATGCAGGCTTCCTGGCCTGAATCATAGTGCGGATGACATCCACCGAAAACCGACCGCTTCAGAAAGGCGGTTTCAATAGCCACGCCGTCAAACGAAGAGACCTTAAATGCTGGTAAAAGACCAGACCCTGCGAAAGAAGGTAGTCTCTGAGTGGCACTGACCAAGGGACGTCTCCTAGAAGGAGAAAGAGGTTGGCGTACCACGCGCGACAGGGCCAATCTGGGGCGACTAGGATCGTCGGAATGCCCTCCATCCTGATCTTCCATAGAACCCTGGGTAGGAGGGTAAAGGGGGGGGAACACAAAGGGGAGATCAGGGCATCCACGCCGCAAGCTTCCGGATCTCTTGCTCGGGAGAGGAAGGTGGGAAGTTTTCGAATGAGTCTTGAGGCCATCAAGTCCACGTCCAGGCGACCCCAACGTAGACAGATCGCCTCAAACACCTCCAGGTGCAGGGACCACTCGCCCGGATCTATTGTCGTCCTGATGAAATCCACAGTCCAGTTCTCCACACCCAGGATGTAGATTGCTGAAATTGCCGGTACGTGGGCCTCCGCCAAACGCGAGATCTTGGCAGATTCCTGGTAGTTGATGTACGCCACCATCGTGGCGTTGTCCGACTGGACTCTGACCGGGCGACCCCTCAGGAGATGGGTCCAGTGCTGGAGGGATAGAGGAATCGCCCTGGGCTCCAGGACATTAATCGGAAGCTTGGACTCCATTCGAGACCATGTGCCTTTGACTGTCCTGGGAGGGAAAACTCCTCCCCAACCTTGCAGACTGGCGTCGGTGGTAACAACCGTCCAGGATATTGGAAGGAAGGACCTTCTCAGAACTGAAACACACAGCCACAAACAGAGGGACGACCTCACCTGAGGAGAGAGGTGGATGGGATAGTCCAGACTCGGACGATTTGTCCCAGGAGCACAGGATCGCTCTCTGGAACGTGCGAGAGTGGAACTAGGCAAAGGGAATCGCCTCGAAACAGGCGACCATCTTCCCTAACGTCTTCATGCAGTGGCGAATGGACGGGAGCCTGCAGTTAATAAGAACTCTCACCGAGCGGTGTAAGGCCAAGGCGAACTTGTGCCGCTTCCGTGTCCAGAAGCATACCCAGAAACACAAGTTGTCTGGAGGGAGTCAGAGATGATATCTGAAGATTGACCAGTCACAAGGGCTTCCAGCGTGATCTTTACGCTGCTCAACGCTTGAGCGAAAGAGGGAGCCTTGATGAGGATGTCGTCCAGAAAAGGCATAAGGAAGATGCCTATGGAACGAAGCAGGGTGAGAAGAGGGGCCAGAATTTTTGTGAAGACCCGAGGCGCAGTCGCCAGAGCCCGAACGGGAGGGCAACAAACTGGTAATGATAGTCTCCAATTGCAAACCTTTAGGAAGCGCTGATGGCTCCGTGCGATGTGGACGTGAAGGTATGCGTCCTGGATATCTACAGCCGAAAGGAATTCCCCCCGTTCTAGAGAAGCAATTACAGAACAAAGGGATTCCATCCGAAACCGCTGGAGACGGAGGAACCTGTTCAGAAGTTTGAGGTCCAGGATTGGGTGCACAGAGCCCTCCTTTTTGGGGACCACAAAAAGGTTTGAGTAGAACCCCTTGAACCTCTCTTGCTGGCGGAACATGAGAGATGACTCCTTGGCCCAGGAGGGACTGAATGGCCTGGGAGAAGGCGGCCGACCGCTCGGGGTCCCGTGGAGGACGGGATTGAAAAAACCTGTCTGGGGGAGGGACGAGAACTCGATCGCATACCCTGAGGATACAATCTCGAGTGCCCAAGCGTCGGAGACCTTAGGCTGAGGATTGCTTAGCCGCGGAAGGTCGAGCGGCCTGAGTCCTGGGACGACAGGATGGATGCGCCCGAAAGGACGGCATTTTGCGCAGATCCTGGGAAGTAACCCCCCGCTCTGCGAAAGAGCTCACCGCGGGGCTGGGAACTAGCGAATAGACGAAAGGGCCTACCATGGGAGGAACCTGACCTAGCGTGAGAGGCACACTTCGATCGAGGTTGTGGGAGATGGGTGCTCTTACCTCCCAAAGAGACGGGCCCTGGTGAAGGGAAGTCCGGTTAGAGAACGCTTGGAAGTCGCGCCCGCTGCCCACACCTTTAGCCAGAGCTTGCGGCATAAGGTGACTGCAAGAGCTGAAGAGCGCGCAATGAGGGCACCTACGTCCAAGGACGCTTCGCAGAGGATCTTCGATTCTTGGCACAGCTGATCACCCAGGCAGAGAAGATCCTGAGCAGGGACTTCAGATACCAGGTCCTGGTTAAGCTGGCTGCCCCACTCAGAGATTGCCTTTGCCACCCATGCGGAGGCGAACATGGGCCTAAGGGCTGACCCTGTAGCTGCAAAGAGGGACTTCGTCAAGGATTCCATCCGACGGTCTTCAGGGAGGACCCATCGTCTACAGGAATAGCCGTATTTTTGGCTAGCCGTGCCACTGGTGGGTCGACCTTATGAAGGGATGCCCATGTGGAGACAATCCGCTGGGAATGGATATAGAACATCCAGCTTTTTAGGGGTGAAAAAATCGCATGTCTGAATGATCCCAAGCCTTAGAAACCACAGCAGAAAAATCATTATGGCGAGGAAACACCTTTGAGGCATGTTTTGGACGGAAAAAAGATACCCTCTGTTGGTCAGTGGGGGGAGGGGGGGAATCATCCTGCACCTGGAAGGTGTCACGGATGGCAGCAATGAGGCTATCTACAGTGGAGGCCAACTTGGAAGGCTGCTCCGTACCCATGTACAAATCAGAATTCTCTACCACTCCTTCAGACTGCATGTCCCCAGGAGAATAAAAACCTGAGTGAGATCTTACACGGGGTGGAGAGGGAGATGCGTCTGAGGAGGAAACGTTTTCTGCTCTGGGACGCTTTTGCGATTGCCGTGTACTGACGGATTCACCAGAGGGAAGTGACCTGGGGTAGGGATGGGGGGGGTGTCACCCGAGCAAGAAGCTCTAGAGGGTGCATCCGAGGGAAGTGCAGCCTGTGCTGGAGGCGGATTCTCAACCAAGCGACACTATAGATAGGGTGAATTGGGAGATTTTTGAGAGGTTTTCTACCCCAGAGGGGAATGCATAAGTACGGGCTGAAGGGGGGCCCTGCCTGGGTACCTGACAAGCAGTGCAGACCGAATCTGGTTGCCCACAATGGAATTTTGCCTGATACATGGAGCAGGCATAATGGACAGCTATGGGCAGCTTAGGATGAGCACCCGTGGGATCAGACATGATGGTTACCCAGGGGAAAAAAAAAACACCTCGAGGCTTGAGAGGGTACAGTGACCTGAAGAGAGGAGACAATAGTTCCTACCAGAGCCAGGAGCGAGCGCAGCCGTAGGAGGATGCCCGCCTAAGAGGAGCTTCCTGAGCGATGTGGCGGGAAGAGAAGGTCCTATTCACCCCAATAGATCTCTATTGGGGCGAATAGGACAAGGAATGAAAAGATCCCAGGTTCTAGCCCCTAAGGAAGGAAATAAATAAAAAGTAAAAAAGCTTAAAAAAAAACAAACACCAATATATTAAGTATAAATCACCCCCTTTCCCAATTTTACATATAAAATATATAAATAAACATATTACAAAGCGCCAAGCTTGAAAAAGTGCGAACTATTAAATATCTATGCGGTGAACGCCATAACAGAAAAAATTAATAAAAAATAAAAAAAAACTGCACGATTCGCCATTTTTTTGTCACCTTGTCCCCCCAAAAAATAGGATCAGACTGTTCCATTATGGGCCGGACGTTCCATAAAATGCGGAATGCACGCGGCTTTATTGGCGCTTTATTTTTTTCCGCGTGGTTTCGAATGGTATCAAGTATCGCAACACTTTTTTATGGTATCGAAATAAAAATAAAAATTTTGGTATCGTGAAAACCCTAACTGTAAGGTAGCTGGCTGCAGAATGAGCCCCCTTACCCCCTAGAGGCCTACATCTAAAACCTGTCACCTTGCCAACTAAGCAGACTGCTCTGTTCAGGAGCAAGGTCGGACACTGACTACAGTGTGGCTATGCAATGAATACATTATACACGACAGTGCTGCATACGGAAAGTATGGTTTGAAACACTCAGAATCTTCAGCGGGCACGGTGATTTTGATTTCTCACTTCTGACACCACCTCTCTCGGTAATCAAACTGAATATGAGAAGAAGCAATTCACATATAATTGGTGAAGAATAGAGCGGCAGAGTGCAGGTATTATCTAATGGCTAAAAATAACAGTGACTGTGCAGGTTATTATATCTGACATTACTAATGCACCAGAAGCCATCAATTTAGCTCACTTTCTAGACCTGCCAAGTGCTGATGATCCAAACTCTCCTTACCAGAGGATGCCTGCTTACCAGCATTTGGCAGCGTCATGAAACCGACCATTACATTTTTCAGAGCAGTTTAAGTAGCAATGAAAAGAATCAAGAATACGTACACCAGCTCAAAGCCATCTGGACTTGTGCCAATGAAATAGCCTCCGGGGCCAATTCGTTCACAAGCGTTTCTCAGCATCGTGTCCGCCTGCTCATAGGTCTCAAACGAGTAATGATACACAAACTGACAGCTGCAAATGTCAAAGGTGAGGTCTGGATTCTTCAACTTCTCGAATAAAAGTTCCTAGAGTAAATAAAACAGAATTTAGGGAGATGTTCTATTGCATTACAGATTTTGCGCATTTAAAGGCCTCTGTTACAATCCTAAAATTTGATTTCTGTAGCACTAAAGCCAAGCAAATGCATATCATTGTATAGTCTCAGAGGGTTTTCTGTAGAACGCTGCCTGCAAAAAATGTAGAAAAGGCAAGAAATGTTTTGAGCACAGGAAATTGTCATCTGACTCAGTGACTGCATGCGGTACAAATAAGCTTTAATCCACAGAGGAGTCTAATCACAGGGCAATCACAACCCAAACCGCCTCCCTCAGGAAGGGCAAAATCAGCCTTATTTCATAAAAATCTATACAAAGGAGATTCTAAATCATTATAGCACATCCCGAAAGCAAGGGTCCCCCATGACAACTCCTACAGTGCTCCCGATACAATCAAACCGCAGAAACTGATCTTCCTTCCAAGCAATTATGCCAATAAGAGTCCCCATATGACGATAATGCTACGTAATCTCTAAAGGCAATTCAAAAGGACTAAGGAAGGAGAAAGAGAGAGGTAACAAAAGGGAAACAGGAAAGATTTGCTGACAGCTTTATAAAATTACATGATTAGGACCTATTCTTATTGGACCTATCTTTAGGATTTAACTACACGGCGTCCGTGGTCGCAGGGGCATTGTAGTGTAGTGGTGATCTCATAGAAATGAATAGGGTCGCAGCACGAGTCGCACATGTGCCGTGACTGTGACCCCTGAATCACCAAAAAATCCAACTCTGCTGGATTTTTTTGGAGATTCAGGGGTTGCAGTAGCGGCACATCTGACTTTCGCTGCATCCCCTTTTTTTGTTTCTATGGGATCACCGCTACACTAGATGCCCTTGCAATCCTGGCCGCAACCAGTGTCTCCATGAAACCCTACCCATCGATGCCTTCTTAATTTCCTGATCTGGAAACACAGAAATTGTCAATTACCCTGGGATTGGTGGGGGTGTGTTAATGAAAAATTGTCAAGTTAGTTGTATTTTTACTCAATTGTGAAAACAGTGTGTTTCACGTACAAAAGGTGCTGTGCCTTCGGCTTATTAAGGCAGCCCTACCAGCTATCTCAGTCGCCACCGCCAAGCTCAAGTTTATATAGTTAATTTATATTGTTTCAGGCTGTTTTTTGGTGCCATGTATCTTTTTTTTTTATATCACTTTTTGTTCCATTTTCTTTGGAGGCAAAGTGACTTTATTTTATTTTTTAAATACACCAGTCACCTTGCAGGATAGATAGTGACATCCTATTAGACCATGTTTCTAAGGGCAATTTTAGACAAGTGTATCCAGTACGGAAAACAGGCACAGTTTGGGGACGCGACTTCCAATTATGGACACAAATCGTTTCACAGGACCGCATGGCATTATAATGATTTATAAAGTTTTGCGTCTCTGTCCAACTTTGCATTTACGGAATTATACTGACGGCATTACGACAGATGAGAGAGCCTTCATTAGGTCACGACAATTCACGCAGTAATCGCGTTACAAGGCTGCTTATGAGGGTAAGGGTCCATTCACACGTCCGTTGTTTCTTTCCTGATCTGTTCCGTTTTTTGCTGAACAGATCTGTACCAGATCTGGACCCATTCATTTTCAATGGGTCCTGAAAAAAAACGGACAGCTCAATGTCAGATTTTTTTTCAGGACCCATTGAAAATGAATGGGTCCAGATCTGGTCCTGATCTGTTCAGCAAAAAACGGAACAGATCAGGAAAGAAACAACGGACGTGTGAATGGACCCTAACAGTGCCTCTCACTACTGAACCAATCCCAGCCATTGCAGCAGGGTGTCAACTGAATGCTACTGCTGAACCCTTTGGCTGATGTGGGCTTCTGAGCCCGCAACATCATAGTGCCGCAAGTCTCACCCGTACACGACTTAAAAGGGGTTGTCCGGGGGTGGAGAGCTGTATGGCACAGAGCAAGGGCTTTTTTGTTTACATTTTTCACTGCTAGGTGGAGACTTCCGCCCATCAGTGCCGGTGACGTCACCAGGCTCACTGCTAGGCAGAAGCCTCCGCCTAGCAGAGACCCAGTACATCACCAAATCGAATGAAAAAGCCCTTGCCCTGCACAATTCAATGCAGGACTAGGGAAAGCATGGGAGCATGAAATGCTACAATGTTCATCTCAGAGGGGCTGCCTGGGTGAAAATGGGGATATGGCCAGGTTCAGCTGTGAACCCGGACAACCGCTTTAACTATACAGTAAATGAAAAATTAGCTGCCAAATATTTTTATATTTGATAAAGCTAATAAATCTACCTATATAACTATATATTACATCTATTTTTATATCTATCCCTAGCTAAACATAATAGAGCACTAATTCTCTGATTCAGAGGTTCAAGCCTTCATCTCTGCTGTATTACAAATTTAACCTACTAAATTCTTAAATACAATCGTTAAAGGGGTATTCTCTTCTCAAACACAAAGTATATCGATAGAATATATTATCAATGTCAGGTAGGAGCGGATCCCAGAGGTTAGACCTGCACTTCTCTCTCCCCAGGAGTGAATGAGAGTGCACAGCGCAAGCGCGGACAGCCTCCGTTCACCGCCATGGGAGTTTCGAAAAAAGCCTAGTGTGCTAGCTTGGCTTTTTTCAGAACTCCCATAAAAGTGAATGGAGAGCATGCTGCACATGCGCAGGATGCTTTGCTTCAGATACAGCATTCTGGAGATAGGAGTGGGTCCCAGAGGTGGGACCCCCACCTATTGGCAGCATACCCTAATGATACGCCACCAATGTCTGCGATGAGTTTAACCCTTTAAGTGATTGAATTCAACGTTTTTAACAGTCCGTACGTAATTAACACAAGATGTACCTTTGTAGCATCTGCAGTCACAAACTCGGCTTCAAAAATATACTCTCGGTGGTTCCGTGCTTTCATATCAGAGTACCGCTGTTCACACTGCTGCACAGAAACTTCTGCAATATCTGAAAAAAAATAAGAAGATAAATATATTGAACCTCAGCACAGGCGACAGCAGCACGTGTCTAGTTCTAATGCAGAGCTGGACCGGTCAATTAGCGGCAGACGCTATTAGGTGTTGGAACGATAACTGCTGCTTTTGCGAAGGGGTGTGAGAATCAAACCTTAGATAATTAAGATTCCCAGTGGGCTACCATAAACAATGAAGGCTTTTCACACAAAAACCACGTGCTGGATAATGTGCTCCATCTATTCGACCTCCAAATAGAGGAGCACTATAACAGTCTCTAATAAATGAAGGATGGGGGCGACATACAAAAGGAACACAAATATGAAAAGCTTCAAATATCCAAAGCAATTGCAAGTAAAAAGCATGTCCACGGCGGCTTGTGAAGCTGTACAACAAAAGCTTAACAGCTCATCGAGCACTTCACTATTCTGTATCCGTAACATCAGAAGGGATATATCTTACGCACTAACACACGTTACAATGGCCTCAAGCTGAAATATCTTTGGATTTATAATGACTTTTCCTGAGACACCACACAATGCCAAGGGCAGCGCCAATCTGTGAGAAATAACTGTCGGGAAGGATCAGCCAGTCAGCATATGCATTTTTAAAGGGGTATTCATACCTCAGCTATTGATGGTATATCACGAACACCTCTGGGACCTGCTCCTATTTCCACAACGGACTCCCAAAGTGAATGAGAGCGCACCATGCAAGTGAACTCACACTATGGGAGTTCCGGAAAAATAGCAGAGTGTTGGTTTGGGCATTTCCGGCTCTCCTATAGTGTTGAATGGAGAGGTGGGCGTGCATGTGTGGTGTGTGCTCCATTCACCACTATGGGACTTCCGTGGTCACTCCACTATTTTTGGAACGCCGATGGAAGTGAACGGAAGGCACACCGCAAATCGGGGGCCTAGCTGTGGAGATAGGTGTGGGTCCTAGAGGTGGGACCCACAGTTATGTGATATTGATAGCATTTCCTAGCAATATTCCATCAGCGTCTTAGATGGGTATAACCGTTTAAACAATAACATATGATCAACCACAGTGACAAAAAAGTAGGACTGGGAGATTAATCAACTTTATTCAAATAATTGCCATTTCAAAGAAGCACAATTCTGATTTAATCAGAATTGTGAAATCAATATTAGCCTTTCAAATGCAGGTGGGGCGAATAGTGGGGAACTCAAACACCACGGGAGCCCAGCACTGGATGACATCCGGGCTCCGGCTGTAATGGCTGGCATCTGAGACCTCTAATCCCAGAACTGCATCTCTTAGATTTCATGGTCAATAGCAACAGCGGCATCTAGGCAGTAAGACAATGGGAGCCATGGTGATAATGTAAACAATCAAATTGTCACCTACCTGGACAAAAAAAATAATATCTAACAATGCTGAAGGTTTTCCACTCTTTAGATATAGATTCTATACCAGTTCGGTGAGGTCTGACAACAGCTGATCGGTGGGGGTGCAAGTTTTCAGCTGCTGCCGACACAGGAAGTAAAGCACTGGATGGAGTCACAAGGAGAAGGCAGCAGCCACTGCCTAGTGGTCACGCTGGCATAAGGCTAGTTCCACTCTAGCGGCAGCATTCTCCGGCAGGCTGTTCCAGCGGGTGAACAGCCTGCCGGATCCGTGCTGCCGCTAGTGCACACGTGCCGCCGGAGGTCAGCTCAGGCCACATTGACTATAATGGGGGAAGAGTTCCCGCGGCAGCACGGCAAGCATGCTGAGAGACAGTCGGAATAAAACTACGACATGTTCACCGCTAGTGTGAAAGTAGCCTAATGCAGCTTACATCCCATTTAAGTGAAAGGGAGAGGAGATTATCAATATATAAAGAGTGGAAAACGCTTTTAACAAAGTTTAGAAGTAAAAGAAAAAATATTTTCAATAAAAATTAGCTTATTTTTATTTTATTTTTTTACAAAGTAAAAGACAAATGCACACGTATGTCGTATTGCTGCCTTTACCACAACCAATATAACAAAGATAATGCTAATTAAAATAAATGTTAAATCAAGTCTTATGTACCCAAAAATTGTTCTGCAAAAGACCAGCTCGCATACATTGGCAGAATGATTATTAAGTTATGACTCTTAGAATGCTGTTGTTTTTTTGTAGGACGTGTGCAATTAGTGTAAAAAGTACAAAAAAGAAATTAAACTATTCATATCTGGTATTTCCATAATCCTACTGAGCCACAGAACAAAAAAGTTACACCACTCTGTGAAAGTAGTAAATTTAAAGTGCAAAACACAATGGCAGAATTGTTTTTTTCCTCGATAACTGTCCCAAAATAAGTTAAAGGTAAAAAACTTGCCCAAATCTTTACACGTTTTTAGTAGTTATGTGCTTATTTTTCTATAATATTCATTTTTCCCTTATTATGTGAGCTTTTGAACCCATTACCAATTTAAAAGCTGTGGATACATCCACTTTAGTGTTGCAAAATTAAAAGGGACTGTAGCACTTGAGTGGAGGATTTTCTCTGCTAAAGCAAAATGTTAGGAAATGAATGAAGACTATTTAGAAAGTTGTTTAAAGGGTTTCTACCACTTCGTTTGGACATAATTAGCTATCAGACACTAGCGATCCGCTCTACCAAACAATGCTATTATAATAGCTTTTTGTCCTGCCGTTTCCATAAAAAACTAACTTTTATCGATATGCTAATGAGCCTCTAGGTGCTATGCGGCCGTCTTTTTAAGCACCTAGAGGCTCGGTCTACCTTCACAAAATGCCGCCCAGCGCATCCCTCCAGCCCGCCCATCTCCTCTGGAATGCGATCTTCCCTCTGAGTCAGCGGACGAATTCTCGCGCATGCGCCGTGCGCGTCTGTCTTCGGCGCAGTTAATGTCTGACCGCTTTCTGCACAGACATCTCCACTGCGCTGATGAAGTCATAGTGCTCCGAGGAACAGGCGCAGTGGAGATGTCTGTGCAGAAAGCGGTCAGACATTAACTGCGCCGAAGACAGAATTCGTCAGCTGACTCAGAGGGAGGATCACATTCCAGAGGAGATGGGCGGGCTGGAGGGACGCGCTGGGCGGCATTTTGTGAAGGTAGACCGAGCCTCTAGGTGCTTAAAGACGCCCGCATAGCACCTAGAGGCTCATTAGCAGATCGATAAAAGTTAGTTTTTTATGGAAACGGCTGCACAAAAAGCTATTATAATAGCATTGTTTGGTAGAGCAGACACTAGCAGATCGCTAGTGTCTGACAGCTAAATATGTCCAAACGAAGTGGTAGAAACCCTTTAACAGCTTGCAGTCACACTAATGCCGAAAGGCGTGAGTGTGGCGGCTCTCTGAGGTCTCGATGACGCCAATAGGCGTCATCTCATGAGACCCGAGATTTCCTGTGAACGCGCAGTTCAGAAGATCATCTACAGCCTGCCGGCAGCGATCATTGGCTGGCAGGCTGTAGATTTTTTAAAAGATCCAATCAAAGAGGTATGTCAGACACTATTTTGTAAATAGCGTCTGATATACCTGCTACCTGGTCCTCTGGTGGTCCCTTTTGCTTGGATCGACCACCAGAGGACACAGGCAGATATGTAAGTAGCACTAAACACCACACACACCCCCCTGTCACTTATTAACCCCTGATCACCCCATATAAACTCCCTGATCACCCCCCTGTAAGGGTCCCTCATCACTGCCAGGTAGTTAGCTACTTGTTAGGTAGTTAGCGCCCAGCCTACCGCAGTCACTGATTAGTCGCCGATTAGCGTCATCGCTGTCGCTAATCAGCACTAGTACTACAAAGTATCTGTAAGTGATCAAGACTGATCGCAATCAGATCTATATAAGTACATTAGGGTCACCTTAGGCTCTACAAAAAACGCAGTGTTCGCCCGATATTGTGAGCACACTTGCGTTCAGTCCGCCCCGCCGCAGTGTCAGAATATATTTTTTTCTGATCACTGCAAAAACACCGTAAAATCGCTGCGCCGCTATAAAGATCACTTTTGAGCTTTTGGATCTTTATTAGCAATCGCAGCTTTACTTCCCAAGCACTCCTTTTTACTAGGCAGGTTTGCTCTTTTTCCTGGGTAGTCTCAGAGGAATACCCCCTAAATTTAGTTAGTCCAAAATGTCAAACAAGGAGTATTCCGCTGAAGAGGCCTACAGGATTCTGGCCGTGATGGATGAAAGCGATGGGGACGCCTCACCCGCTGAATCAAGTGGTTCAGAATATGAACCTGTAGACAGCAGTGGCACTCTAACCACTAGTGAAGATGACGAGGTTGAGGTCCCTGCAACGGTCAGGCGCACCAGATCCCATGTCAGTGTTCTGCATACCCCGTGTGATGAGCCTCATTTGCAGCAGAGTGGTGCTAGCGCTGATCTTTTTTATGGTGCGGCACACACCAGCAGCGCAGCACATCCTGGACCTTCTACCAGCACTGCCGTATTCCCTAGTGAAGTGGCGAGCACCAGAAGGGCAGTTCAAGCTGGTACGGTGGCACCTGCAGTAACTCCCCCGTCGCAGCCGCCCCGTTCACAGGCCCGTAGAGCCCTTAGTCTCCCAGAGGTGCTGGCAAACCCTAATTGGCACTCCCCTGCTTCCGCCGCACCCGTATTGCCCCCTTTCACCGCCCAGTCTGGAGTTCACATGGAGACAGCTCATTTAGGATCGGCCCTTGAGTTTTTTGAGCTGTTCTTCACCGCGGATCTCTATGACTTAGTTGTGGCAGAAACCAACCGCTACGCCACAGACTATATAACCGCCAATCCGGAAAGCTTCTATGCCCAGCCTTACCGGTGGAAACCAGTCACAGTTTCCGAATGAAATTTTTTTTTGGGCCTTCTCCTCAGCATGGGTCTAACAAAAAAAAAAAAAAAAAAAAAAAAAAAAAAAAAAAATGTATTGCGGTCCTATTGGTCTAAAAACCCAATACATTACATGCCCATGTTCTCTGCTGCAATGTCCAGGGCATGTTTTGAGAACATCATGTGCTTTATGCATTTCGCTGACAATAAAACCTGTCATCCAAGAGGCCACCCTGCTTATGACCGGCTCCACAAAATTTGGCCCCTCATAGACCATTTGTCATCCAGATTTGCAAATGCGTATACTCCCAATCAGAACATCTGCATAGACGAGTCCCTAGTACATTTTACTGGGCGCCTTGGCATCAAACAGTACATCCCCAGCAAGCGCGCCCGGTATGGGGTCAAACTGTATAAGCTCTGTGAAAGGGCCACAGGCTATACATATCGTTTTAGGGTCTATGAGGGAAAAGACTCAAAACTGGAGCCAGTCGGATGTCCTGACTACGTGGGGAGGCAAGATTGTCTGGGACTTGGTGTCACCCTTACTCCACAAGGGGTACCACTTATATGTGGACAATTTTTACTCAAGCATGGCCCTCTTTCGGCACTTACATCTAGTCGGAATTCAATGCAGTGGCACCGCGTGACCTAGTGGCCGGGTCTTCCCCCAATGGATCGTTAATACCCGACTTGCACGGGGGGGAGAGGGCTGCCTTGTGTGACCAAGAACTGCTCACGGTGAAGTAGAGGGACGTTTACCTTCTGTCCACCATTCACCCAGACACGACTGTCCAAATTGAAAGGGCAACTAGAGTCATTGAGAAACCCCTCTCTGTCCACGACTATAACCTTCACATGGGAGGGGTGGACTTCAATGACCAGATGTTGTTTCCCTATTTAGTGTCCCGCCGCACCAGACGCTGGTATAAGAAGGTGTCTGTTTATTTAATTCAATTGGCTGTCTATAATAGTTTTGTTCTCTACAGTAATGCTGGGAGAACAGGATCCTTCCTAAAATTCCAGGAAGAGATCATTTCGGAAATCCTGTATCCAGGAGGGTCCGTGCCCCAAGTCCCTGATGTAGTTAGCCGGCTACATGGCAGACACTTCCCGAGTGTCTATCCTGGTACCCCAACTCAACGTTCCCCAAGAAAAAGATGTTGTGTCTGTAGCAGGGCTGGAATAAGGCCTGACACCACCTTTTTTTGTCCTGACCACCCAGCCCTATGCTTAGGGGAGTGTTTCCGCAAGTACCACACACAGGTACACTATTAGTGTGGGGATTGCGTGACACAGCACAGGCACACAGGGGTCTTAGGGCCCTTTCACATAGAGCTGCCACAAACCTCTCCTTTCACCTGGGACAAAGTGCATAATGTACTTCGCCACATCTCTGGGCGATTTGCACATTGTCCCATGGGGAAGGAGAGGTTTATCCTCTAAAGGGGGAGGAGAAGAAAAGAAAAGAAAAAAAAAAACCACAGGTAAGGCCTCTTTCACACTTGCGTTGTCCGGATCCGTCGTGTACTCCATTTGCCGGAAGTGCCCGCCGGATCCGTAACACCGCAAGTGAACTGAAAGCATTTGAAGACTGATCCGTCTTCAAAATGCGTTCAGTGTTACTATGGCAGCCAGGACGCTATTAAAGTCCTGGTTGACATAGTAGTAGTGGGGAGCAGTATACTTACCGTCCGTGCGGCTCCCGGGGCGCTCCAGAATGACGTCAGAGCGCCCCATGCGCATGGATGACGTGATCCATGCAATCACGTCATCCATGCGTGTGGGGCGCCCTGATGTCACTCTGAAGCGCCCCGGGAGCCGCACGGACGGTAAGTATACTGCTCCCCACTACACTTTACCATAGCAAACAGGACTTTAGCGTCCTGGCAGCCATGGTAACCATTAAGAAAAAGCTAAACGTCGGATCCGGTAATGCGCCGAAACGATGTTTAGTTTAAGGCCGGATCCGGATTAATGCCTTTCAATGGGCATTAATTCCGGATCCGGCCTTGCGGTAAGTGTTCAGGATTTTTGACCGGAGCAAAAAGCGCAGCATGCTGCAGTATTTTCTCCGGCCAAAAAACGTTCCGTTCCGGAACTGAAGACATCCTGAACGGATTTCTCTCCATTCAGAATGCATGGGGATAATCCTGATCAGGATTCTTCCGGTATAGAGCCCCGACGACGGAACTCTATGCCGGAACAGAACAACGCAAGTGTGAAAGAGCCCTAAGGAAAAAAGTTAATGTTCTGTTTCAAATGTTATATAACGTTAATAAATTGCGTTGCGGCCTGTTTTTTTTAATTTTTTTTACCTTCTAGGTGGATGAAGCGATCAACCAGCTGCAGCACTGATGTGCATTCTGACAGAAGCATTGCGCTGCTGTCAGATTACACAAAAGTCGGTGTATGCGGCGCTGCAAGACGAGATTTCTCCTCTGCAGTAAAAAAGATACGTTTGCCGAGGCTTATGAGCTGAGGGGCGGTGTTCATATGCTTTGGCAAACACTTTGTATAAAAAAAAAAATTCCGGCAATGATTTATTCATCCACATAGATTGATGTGAATGGAGAAATCGGGTTTGCCAGGGCATACGAGCTAAGTGGGTATGGATGTTGGGCGGAGCTCCTATGTCCTGGCAGACGCCTTTCCCCTTTTTTTTTTGCAGAGATTTTTTCATCCACATTGATCGATGCGAATGAAGAAATCTGTGCCGTTAATTTTTTCTTTCAGCCCAGAGGCTGAACGAAAAAAAAAATCTCATTACCCGTATGCTCAATATAAGGAGAATAGCAGAAACTCCTAATGCTGGCCATACATGTAATGATTGTGGAAACCCTCAAATGCCAGGGCAGTACAAACACCCCACAAATGACCCCATTTTGGAAAGAAGACACCCCAAGGTATTCGCTGAGGGGCATATTGAGTCCATGAAAGATTTAACTTTTTGTCCCAAGTTAGCGGAAAGGGAGACTTTGTGAGAAAAAAAAAAAAATCTATTTCTGCTAACTTGTGCCAAAAAAAAAATAAAAAAAATCTTCTATGAACTCGCCATGCCCCTCACGGAATACCTTGGGGTGTTTTCTTTCCAAAATGGGGTCACATGTGGGGTATTTATACTGCCCTGGCATTTTAGGGGCCCTAAAGCGTGAGAAGTCTGGAATCCAAAAGTCTAAAAATGCCCTCCTAAAAAGGTACTCATTGGTATTTGGGCCCCTTTGCGCACCTAGGCTGCAAAAAAGTGTAACATGTGGTATCGCCGTACTCAGGAGAAGAAGGGCAATGTGTTTTGGGGTGTCTTTTTACATATACCCATGCTGGGTGAGAGAAATATCTCTGTAAATTGACAACTTTGTATAAAAAAAATAAAAATAAAAAAAAAAAATGGGAAAAGTTGTCATTTACAGAGATATTTCTCTCACCCAGCATGGGTATATGTAAAAATACACCCCTAAACACATTGCCCTACTTCTTCTGAGTACGGCGATTCCACGTGTGACACTTTTTTGCAGCCTAGGTGCGTAAAGGGGCCCAAATTCCAATGAGTACCTTTAAGATTTCACAGGGCATTTTTTACGCATTTGGATTCCAAACTACTTCTCACGCTTTAGGGCCCCTAAAATGCCAGGGCAGTATAAATACCCCACATGTGACCCCATTTTGGAAATAAGACACCCCAAGGTATTTCGTGAGGGGCATGGAGAGTTCATGTAAAATTTTATTTTTTGTCACAAGTTAGAAATATCTCTGTAAATTGACCTCACCCAGCATGGGTATATGTAAAAATACACCCCAAAACACATTGCCCTACTTCTGAGTACGGCGATTCCACGTGTGACACTTTTTTGCAGCCTAGGTGCGTAAAGGGGCCGAAAGTCCAACAAGTACCTTTAGGCTTTACAGGGTTGCTCACAATTTAGCCCCGCCCAAAATGCCAGAACAGTAAACACCCCCTACAAATGACCCCATTTCGGAAAGTAGACACCCCAAGGTATTCACTGAGGGGCATAGTGAGTCCGTGGGAGATTTTTTATTTTTTTGCCAGAAGTTAGCAGAAATGGAAACTTTATTATTTTTTTTTCTCATAAAGTGTAATTTTCCTCTAACTTGCGAAAAAAAATTAAATCATACATGAACTCACCATTCCCCTCCGCGAATACTTTGGGGTGTCTCTAAAATGGGGTCATTTGGGGGGTATTTATACTATCCTGGCATTCTAGCACCTCAAGAAACATGACAGGTGCTCAGAAAGTCAGAGCTGCTTCAAAATGCGGAAATTTACATTTTTGTACCATAGTTTGTAAACGCTATAACTTTTGCACAAACCAATAAATATACACTTATTGGATTTTTTTTTTATCAAAGATATGTAGCACAATAAATTCAGACAAACTTGTATAGAAATGTAATTATATTTGAACAATTTAACCAGAGAAAGTTAAAAACACACTTTTTTACAGAAAATTGCGGCCTATTTTGATTAATATCGGAAAAACAAAAAATCTCAGCAGCAATCAAATACCACCAAAATAAAGCTGCATTTGTGAGAAGAAAAGGAGGTAAAATTCATTTGAGTGCCAAGTTGCATGACCGAGCAATAAACAGTTAACGTTGTGAAGTGCCGATTTGTAAAAAAGGGCCTGGTCACTAGGGGGGTATAAACCTGTGGTCCTTAAGTGGTTAAATGGGTTCTCACCTCAGCAAATTGCATTGATCATGTAGAGAAAGTTAATAAAAGGCATTTACTAATGTATTGCAATTGTCCATATTGCTTCCTTTGTTGTCTGGATTCATTTTTCCATTTCATTATACAATTCTTGTCTCCATGGTTATGACCATCCTGAAGTCCAGCAACAGTGGCCATGCTTGCACACTACAGGAAAAAGATCTGTCCTATGCGCGCTTCCATGGTCCTGGCCACCAGAGATGCTAGTGCTTTCCTAGTGTGCAAGCACGACCACCACTGCTGGATTGTATGGTGGTCGTAACGATGGAAACGAGCAGCATATATTGTGATGGAAAAATTAATCCAGCCAGCAAAGGAAGCATTATTGACAATCACAATACATTAGTAAGTGCCTTGTATTAACTTTCTCTACATGATAAATGCCATTTGCTGAGGTGAGACAACCCCTTTAAACAAACTTTCTAAATAGTCTTCATTCATTTCCTAACATTTTGCTTTAGCAGAGGAAATCCTTCACTCATCAGTAACGATCAGTACAAGTGAGAGGAGATCTAGCTGTAGAATGAGAAATCAATAGAGGAATAAAGTAGTGCTGATTAAAGAGGCAATGAAGACAACAGCATCGATAAATATATATTTTTTTATATAAACTCCTCCAGGGAACGTACACTACTGTGATTTAATATAGTAGCGTATGGGAAATTCAGTATATTCCAGGCATACATAAGAGTATACCTGTGATAGGCCTAGTAGCCTTCAGCAGGCTCCAGCCTATCACCACCAACTAATGGCTTCCCAGATCTTAGCAAGGGGAAGCCGTTCAGGCCCTGGGAGCGCAACACTCCCGGGAAAAGCCACCTCAGATGCCGATCACAGAAATTAGCCCCAGGTGTCTGGTGTGCGAGACAACAAAAACAGGGCAGCTATGGCAACCGACCTACTATGGACAGGGAGCCATGTTGCATGAGCAGTTTATTCACTGAGGCTGATGCCAGCACTCACATGCGACATACTCGCGAGATTAAAGCGCTTCAACTCTGACGTCAGGGGATAAAAAAAAACGATCCGTCATTAAATACATTGAAAATCAATGGATGACGGATCCGTCACCAACGATTTAGACACAGGAGGCTCCTGTAATCTTCAAAAGCTGTGTAAAAGCAGTTCTTTCATCAGGCTCAGGGTCTCAGCTAGCTAGGACATGCTCCTATGGCCTGTGAGCCGTCTTGTGTCTATTACTAGGGATGGATCTTGCCTGACAACAGGCAGTGGACTGCAAATAAGGTGGAAGTGAGACCCCTAGTGGCCATGACTAAATCATTTAAAAAAAAATATGCCTGCATTTACCTGGAAAAAATAGATTAATGTGATTCTCTATTAAAGGGCTTCTGTCAGCCCACTAAACAGTTTTTTTTTTTTTGTTTACTAATAATCCCTACACTGCGAGCTCTGCATACATAAGTTAAATAATCATTTTGGATCAGCAGAATTTGATAAAAAGCTATTTTTAAACTATGCAAATTACCTTGCTACCAGCAAGTAGGGCGGCTACTTGCTGGTAGCAGCCGCATCCTCCGATCCTAAAGACGCCCCCTCCGCATTGTGATTGACAGGGCCAGGGAACGGAATCGTTCTCTGCTGGCCCTGCCTGTTAGCATTTAAAATCTGGTGCCTGCTCCGCGGCCGTACCTGTCTTCAATCTGCACAGGCGCACTGAGAGTTAGGCCTATGACCTCTTAGCTAAATTTTAGCTTTTTTGAAGTTTGGTATTTTTGTTCCTCCTTGTAGAAACGCTCTTTTGAATGACAATTGGAAGGTTATTACTTTATGGTCACTATTTCCCAGGTGTCCCACAACCTGCACTTCTATTCTGTCAGGTCTATTGGTTAATACTAAGTCCAGTATGGCCGTCCCTCTAGTCGGGTCCTGGACCAGTTGGGAGAGATAATAGTCTTTGGTTATTGCCAAGAACCTGTTTCCTTTATGAGATGTACAGGTTTTAGTTTCCCAGTCTATTTGGGTAGTTGAAGTCCCCCATAATGACGACCTCATTATGATTTGCCGCCTCGTCTATCTCGTTTAGTAGTAGATTTTCTGTGGACTTGGTATATTAGGT
Source organism: Bufo bufo (assembly GCF_905171765.1). Lineage (NCBI taxonomy): Eukaryota > Metazoa > Chordata > Amphibia > Anura > Bufonidae > Bufo > Bufo bufo. The sequence continues at coordinate 179,189,989 of NC_053393.1, read as the reverse complement.
GGTTTATAATAAACTCCTATTAGTATTTTATTATTGTTTTTGCCTCAATGTATTTCTACCCACAGTGGCTCCACATGTTCATGTCCCTCACTTATATCTTCTCGGAGTGTGGGCTTTAGACAGGACTTTACATAACATACAGGGTTACAGTCTGCCTTTAACTGCCCAGTCATGGCTATCATCCAGCCATGTCTCGGTTATTCCCACTATGTCAGTCCTCCTCACACATCACTAATTCTAGTTCATCAATTTTATTAGTCAGGCTTCTGGCATTAGTATACATACAATTAAGGCTACTTTCACACTAGCGTTAGGGGCTCCGCTTGTGAGCTCCGTTTGAAGGGGCTCACAAGCGGCCCCGAACGCATCCGTACTGCCCCAATGCATTCTGAGTGGATGCGGATCCGCTGAGAATGCATCAGTCTGGCAGCGTTCAGCCTCCGCTCCGCTCAGCAGGCGGACACCCGAACGCTGCTTGCAGCGTTCGGGTGTCCGTCTGGCCGTGCAGAGGCAAACGGATCCGTCCAGACTTACAATGTAAGTCAATGAGGACGGATCTGTTTGAAGATGACACAATATGGCTCAATTTTCAAACTGATCCGTCCCCATTGACTTTCAATGTAAAGTCTGGACGGATCCGTCTGAACTACTTTCACACTTAGAATTTTTTCTAAGCTATAATGCAGACGGATCCGTTCTGAACGGATCCAAACGTCTGCATTATAGGAGCGGATCCGTCTGTGCAGACATCAGACGGATCCGCTCTGAACGCAAGTGTGAAAGTAGCCTTAGAGGTTTATGTATATTTTCTACCCTACACCTCTCCTTCTGAGCTGTTCTAGTCCCTCCTTCCATTCCTCCCCCAGCCCCTTTGCCCACCTAGGCTGCAAAAAAGTGTCACACATGTGGTATCGCCGTATTCAGGAGAAGTTGGGGAATGTGTTTTGGGGTGTCATTTTACATATACCCTTGCTGGGTGAGAGAAATATCTTGACAAAAGACAACTTTTCCCATTTTTTTATACAAAGTTGGCATTTGACCAAGATATTTCTCTCACCCAGCATGGGTATATGTAAAATGACACCCCAAAACACATTCCCCAACTTCTCCTGAGTACGGCGATACCAGATGTGTGACACTTTTTTGCAGCCTAGATGCGCAAAGGTGCCCAAATTCCTTTTAGGAGGGCATTTTTAGACATTTGGATACCAGACTTCTTCTCACGCTTTGGGGCCCCTAGAATGCCAGGGCAGTATAAATACCCCACATGTGACCCCATTTTGGAAAGAAGACACCCCAAGGTATTCAATGAGGGGCATGGCGATTTCATAGAATTTTTTTTTTTTTGGCACAAGTTAGCGGAAATTGATATTTTTAATTTTTTTCTCACAAAGTCTCCCGTTCCGCTAACTTGGGACAAAAATTTCAATCTTTCATGGACTCAATATGCCCCTCACGGAATACCTGGGGGTGTTTTCTTTCCGAAATGGGGTCACATGTGGGGTATTTATACTGCCCTGGCATTCTAGGGGCCCTAAAGCGTGAGAAGAAGTCTGGAATATAAATGTCTAAAAAATTTTACGCATTTGGATTCCGTGAGGGGTATGGGGAGTTCATGTGAGATTTTATTTTTTGACACAAGTTAGTGGAATATGAGACTTTGTAAGAAAAAAAAAAAAAAATTCCGCTAACTTGGGCCAAAAAAAATGTCTGAATGGAGCCTTACAGAGGGGTGATCAATGACAGGGGGGGTGATCAATGACAGGGGGGTGATCAATGACAGGGGGGTGATCAATGACAGGGGGGTGATCAGGGAGTCTATATGGGGTGATCACCACAGTCATTGATCATGCCCCTGTAAGGCTTCATTCAGACGTCCGGATGCGTTTTGCGGATCCGATCCATCTATCAGTGCATCCGTAAAAATCATGCAGACATCTGAATGGAGCTTTACAGGGGGGTGATCAGAGAGTCTATATGGGGTGATCACCACAGTCATTCATCATGCCCCTGTAAGGCTTCATTCAGACGTCCGGATGCGTTTTGCGGATCCGATCCATCTATCAGTGCATCCGTAAAAATCATGCGGACATCTGAATGGAGCTTTACAGGGGGGTGATCAGGGAGTCTATATGGGGTGATCACCACAGTCATTCATCATGCCCCTGTAAGGCTTCATTCAGACGTCCGGATGCGTTTTGCGGATCCGATCCATCTATCAGTGGATCCGTAAAAATCATGCGGACGTCTGAATGGAGCTTTACAGGGGGGTAATCAATGACAGGGGGGGTGATCAATGACAGGGGGGAGATCAGGGAGTCTATATGGGGTGATCAGGGGCCTAATAAGGGGTTAATAAGTGACGGGGGGGGGCGGGGGGGGGGTATAGTGTAGTGTAGTGGTGCTTGGTGCTACTTTACTGAGCTACCTGTGTCCTCTGGTGGTCGATCCAAACAAAGGGGACCACCAGAGGACCAGGTAGCAGGTATATTAGACGCCGTTATCAAAACAGCGTCTAATATACCTGTTAGGGGTTAAAAAAAACACATCTCCAGCCTGCCAGCGAACGATCGCCGCTGGCAGGCTGGAGATCAACTCTCTTACCTTCCGTTCCTGTGAGCGCGCGCGCGCGCCTGTGTGCGCGCGTTCACAGGAAATCTCGCGTCTCGCGAGATGACGCGTATATGCGTCCAGGCGGAATGAATCAACCACCTCCAGGACGCGTCTGTGCGTACAGCGGTCCGGAGGTGGTTAAAGGGAACCTGTCACCGGGATTTTGTGTATAGAGCTGAGGACATGGGTTGCTAGATGGCCGCTAGCACATCCGCAATACCCAGTCCCCATAGCTCTGTGTGCTTTTATTGTTTTAAAAAAAAACGATTTGATACATATGCAAATTAACCTGAGATGAGTCACACACAGGACTCATCTCAGAGTAATTTGCATATGTATCAAATCGTTTTTTTCAGACAATAAAAGCACACCGAGCTATGGGGACTGGGTATTGCGGATGTGCTAGTGGCCATATAGCAACCCATGTCCTCAGCTCTATACACAAAATCCCGGTGACAGGTTCCCTTTAAGTCATGGGAGGCACTTACAGAGCGCGTAACCCGACTGTAGTTGCCAGCAGGTTCATGGGAGTTACTGCAAGACACATGTGAATAGTCTCCTGGACTGTGTTCCTTTCATAACCCGGATTAGGAGGGCTGATATCCCGTGGCAGGCGACTATGGAGGAAGACAAAGGATATTCCTGACTATTCTGCTTCCACTCCAGCTCTGGTACCTTGGTGAGCAGCCTCTGGCCAATTTTTTCTTTCAATGAGTCCTATATTAATGGTGTGTGTATATAAAATATTTTTTTTTTTTACACAGGGAAAACCTAAGAAAGTTTTGTCTAAAAGGAAGAATAAGGAGTGTGCCCTATGCAGATACCCTCTATCTTCTGAATATTTGAAGCTGCGTCACATCTGCATTGACAAGACGGAGGCAGAAGAATCACTGTCTTTTTATAAGAACCTTTAGTCAGGTCTGAGGTCAGCTCTTCTATGTCCATAAGGAAGTCTGGGGGTCAGAAAGAGCAGAAATCTAAGCAAATACAGTGTCTTGATTTGGCGAGCTCCTCTGACTCAGAGCAGGAACAGGATTTTCATTCAATTGAAGATCTATGTTCTGACCAATCATCTTATTCTTCTGGAGAAGAGGAAAAAGAAATTGGAAGACCCTTTATTCCAGTGGAAGATATTGATAGTTTATTAAAAGCAGTAAAAATCGACCATGGGCATTGAAGATTCTAAGGAGCCAAAATCCGTGCAGGGTATGATGTTTGGGGGGCTTGAAATTAAGCATCAGAGATGTTTTCCTATACGTAAAAACGTAACATCTTTAATTAAGGGGGAATGGAATAAGCCTAGTAGGAGAGTTTTATTTCTAAAAATATTAAAAGAAAATAACCCTTTTCAAAAGTAGATTGTGCCCCTTGGAACAAAGCACCCAAAATAGACGTTGCTATTTCTAAAGTAACTAAGAGGTCATGTCTCCCCTTTAAAGATATGGGCTCCCTTAAGGACCCATTAGATAAAGCAGATGGGTTCCTAAAGGGTGCTTGGGAGGAGGCTACATCATCTTTTAGGCCCTCTATCGCGTCTACTTGTACAGCACGTTCCTTAATTGTTTGGCTCTCAGAGTTAGAAGATCAGTTAAAAAACAAATGTCCTAGGGAGGAAATTCTAGCATGTCTTCCCACCATTAAGAAAGCAGCAGGGGGGGGGGGGGCGGAGCCTGGCAGCAGAGCTGAATGGCCGCAAGTTAGATCGCTCTGTTGCAGGCTGAGAGAGAAGAGGGCATTATAAGCAATATTCACTAGCAAACATGGGTAAACCCTTGAGAGAAAAGTCCAGGGACAACTCAGCACACACTAAGCCTTCCTCAAGCCAGGGAGACCTGGATAAATTTGTCAAAAAGACGTCGGCGCTGCAGGCTAAGAAGCCAGAGAAGATGGCACCGCTGGACGAGCCTGAACAACAGCCTGAGGCCTCAGACTCAGAAGATGGTGATAGCAGCGAAGCAACTGCTCCGTCTCTGAAAGAACACCTCCCGGTCTCCAGACCTTTTATGAGGAAACTTCTAGCAGAAGCACTAGATCCAATAGTGCAGGAATTGAAGGAATATAAGGATCTCCAACATATGGGGTAGCGGATGGAAGCAGTGGAAACTGCGCAGTCCGCCATCATAGAATTTGGTTCAGCGGTAGCTCACTCTCTGGACTATACTCAAGCCCATCTAAATACGCTGTACACACAGCTGGAAGATAAAGATAATCGTGGCCGCCGGAACGACCTCCAACTCAAAGGCTTCCCTGAAAGCATTTTGCCGGACGCCATTGAAGCCGCATTACTTACCTTCTTCACCACCCTTGTTGGACAAGATGCGACTCAAGATTTCTCTCTGGAGAGAGCTCATCGGTCACTGAGACCACCACCAGGTCCTGCAGACCCACCTAGGGACATTATATGTAAGCTTGTGAGCCACCAGGCTAAGGAGTGTATCCTTAAAGCAGCCCGCGGCAAACCTTCTTTGAAGTTTGAGGGAGCTACGGTAGCCATTTTTCAAAGATCTCTCCCCAGTCACACTGCGCAAGAGAAGAGCGCTGTAGCCACTGCTGGAGGTTTTAAAGGAGAAGAAACTACTATATCGCTGGCTGTTTCCATTTGGGCTTCTCATAAACGTGCCAGACAACAAGAAGTTAATTCTCAGATCCTACAGTGACTTACGACGAATCTATGATCACTTAGGTATAGGTGACCAAGAGATCCAGGATTGGAACATTGTTCAGGAGATCACAGAAGTTCCACCGCTGCCATTACCTGCATCGTGGATACCAGGAAGACAGAATAAGTCGCAGAGGCAGAGAAAGAAGAGCGGGAATGGAACCACGAGGAAGGAGTTCGGTGGTGATACCTGAAGTTTTACCCTCTTCTAAGATGTTAAGTCAAGGACTTTAATGTCATAAGTACAAGGGGTGAGAGGTTATAGAGTCGCTTATAAATTAAGAATGATCTCTGCATTGTTTTCCCCATTTTTCTTTGCCTTTCCCCTCCCCCCCCCTCCCCATCCTTACTTTTCATTTCCCATCCTCTCACCTCACAATCTTGCATGCTGCAGGATCACTGTATTGTCACAGAGTGGTGTATAAGAGTACAACTGCTGGTGAGCTTATCTTATTTCAAAGGATATAATATGCGCTGAGTTTAGTGCTGATTATATTTATCAGTTGTTGAAATATTAATATAGCATTCAGACAAAATGTTTGAGTACTAGAGATATTTAGGTAAATGGTCATGATCGTAGCATATCGTTACTATTGGTACTGATTTACTATATAGAGAGACAATTTTCAAGTGTCCTTAGAGAACAACTTTTCCATGTTACATTAACTGCCCGACCTTCTCTGTCGGTTCTTAGACAGACTACCCCCACCCACAAGAGCCATCTTCTATCTGGAGGATGGGTTCTATACCTCTAGTGATGGAGGATTGGCTCGCCCGCTCTTGCTCTCTCACATGCCTTGATAGTGGAGATTTGTACTCTACATGGGGGAGAGTGGGAGTGGGTGTTGCTCGGAACCTTTGTTCCGTAAAAATACTTTATGTTCCTGTGTTTTATCCACATGTTAATGGTTATACCCGGCAAGATGCAAAATTTGTATTGGTTGTAGAAACATGGCCTTTATTGAGAGATAAGTCATATGATAGTGGTATGGATCCCCTGAAAGTTACATCACTTAATGTGAATGGTTTAAACGGGCCACAAAAAAGAAGTAGAGTTTTTCAGATGATAAAAAAAGGAGAAAGTAGATATCCTACTTTTGCAAGAAACTCATTTCAGGCATAATAGAATACCCCCACTTTTCACTAATATGTTTTCCATTTGGACGCATAGTACACATACATCAGCCTCCAAGGGAGTCTCTATAGGGTTTAGGAAAGGTCTCCCTTTTCAGATACAGGCACAATCAGTTGATCCAACAGGGCGTTTTGTATTTGTAAAGGGGACACTCTTTGGTAACAAGATTACGGTGGCGAACGTGTATGCTCCCAATATGAATCAGGTCAAATGGTGAGTGGAGGTTTTACAGAAGTTACACGAATTTAGAGAAGGCGCTCTATTGCTGGGAGGGGACTTTAATTTGGCTCTGGACCATCCTTTAGATTCCACATCTCTTCTTCCAAGACACACTGCTCCCCAAGTCAAAAAACTGAGGGAAGCTTTAGATGCTCACCAGGTATCAGATGTATGGAGAGTGCTTCATCCTCAGGGAAAAGATTATACTTTTTATTCGGCAATGCATGGCACGTATAGGAGATTAGATTACATGTACCTTTCAAACCACCTTCTAGATAGAATTGAGACAGCGAGCATAGGACCAATCACTGTCACGGATCACGCACCAGTCTCAATGAGAATTCACTTCATGGGTGCTCCTCCCAAATCCTGGACTTGGAGGCTCAACGAGACCCTCTTAGAAGATGTTAAGCACAGAACACAGATAGAGGAGAAAGTAAATATGTTTTTTGAGATCAATAACGATCCACAGATAGCCACTCCTATCACATGGGAGGCACACAAAGCTTTTGTTAGAGGGGAGCTGATTGCCTTAGGGTCGTAGGTCCGTAAAAAGAGGACGAAGGAGGTAGATTCAGTGATAGCTCAAATATCCGTACTTGAAAACCTTAATAAAAGACATCCCTCCAGAACTACTCATGAAGACATAATCAAATTACGTCTTCGGCTTAAAGATCTAAATATTAGATCAGCAAAGATGCTCAAGATGTCGAAGTTTCAGACTTATATTCATGGTAATAGAGGCTCAAAATTGCTGACGCAATTAATAAAGGGTCAAAGGGAAAAAACACATTGCACGCATCCAAAACAATAAGGGTGACCTCAACACCAGCAATAGCAAATTAATTTGCATCCTTTTATTCCTCATTGTACAACTTACAAACAATAGGTCCTGAGGATAAACAAAAGAAAACTGCGGCTTTCATCAATTCAGTGGTGGTTCCCAAACTTGGTCCTGAAGAGGTAAATAGCTTAATGACTCCCATCATGGAAGAAGAGGTGAGGGAATGTCTATTGAGTATCCCCAGTGGTAAAAGTCCGGGGCCAGATGGTCTCCCCATAATATATTATAAAAAACTTCAAAAGATATTAATACCCCAACTCACTAAACTTTGCAATTCACTATTGGGAGGTTCTTCTCTTCCATCACAGTCCCTGATGGCCCATATAGTAGTTCTTCATAAGAGGGGAAGGATCCAAGTAGATGTGGTAGTTATAGGCCCATCTCGCTCTTGAATGCGGACGTGAAGTTATGGGCTAAAATTCTTAGCCAAAGGATAGCCAAGTTTCTGCCTCGTCTACTTGGAGAGGAGCAGGTGGGATTCGTGGGGGGCAGAGAGGGTAGACATAATGTAAGCAGGATTTATCATGCTGTCCATAATGCTAGACAGGAGAAGACTCCCTTGATACTTGTAGGGACGGACGCGGAGAAGGCCTTTGATAGGGTAAGCTGGACATTTATGAGAGATGCTCTCCTACACTTTGGCTTCCCCTCCGCGTTAGTCACTGCAATCTTCACTCTTTATGGAAGTCCTTCAGCAAAAGTCTTAGCTAATGGATATCTCTCTGCTCCCTTTGGAATCAAAAATGGGACGCGTCAGGGGTGCCCCCTGTCACCTACTCTCTTTGTGCTAGCTCTGGAGATTTTTCTAAATAAAATAAGAGCGTCAGACAAAATTAAGGGTTTACAAGTAGGAAGCTACACACACTCAGTAGCAGCCTTTGCCGATGACCTCTTACTATTGGTCACTAACCCAGAAGAAGCTTTAACGGAAATTATGGTATTACTTGAAAGTTATGGAGAAATCTCCAATTTCAAAATAAACCATGAGAAATCTGAAATACTTAATGTTTCCATAGAAAAGAAAAAAACAAAAGATCTAATCCCACTCTCGCCATTTCAATGGCCAGGACGAGCTATAAAATTCCTGGGAATCCAAGTGCCATCCGATACCCAGCAGTTCTATAGTTTGAACTATCCCCCCTTATTTGCGAAGATTAAGACCTATCTCAATTCTATTAAAATCCCATTCCTGTCTTGGTTAGGTAGGAAAAACATACTGTCTACATATGCTCTACCACAGATATTATATATACTAAGATGTCTGCCCATAAAAATTCCTGACAGGCTTTTTGCAGACTTTAGGAGACTCTTTACTAAATTCTTGTGGGCTAGCGGAAGGCCACGTCTCTAATATCTTCTTCTTATTAAGAAGAGGACAGAGGGAGGTCTCTTTCCCTGACTTGAGGACTTACCATCATGCAATACATTTGGAAAGATGGACCGAATTAGCAGACTTGTCCAATAACAAGTTACATGTAGACATTGAGCGCAGTCTTATGGGTACAAATGCCACAAGGTATATGTGGGTAGCAAGCAAAAATAGAAAGAAGCCCTTGTTCACATCTGAAATGTCTAACACTATGTTTTCCTATTGTCAGAAAACATCAGGACTCCTGATGCATCAAAATAAACTTTCCCCATTAGCCCCTCTTTCCGTCCTACCTTACTTTATGAGAGGTAAGAGGAGTCTAAGTCAACAGTGTTGGTACAATCTCACAGAGATGAGAATCTCAAACTTGCGCAAATCAACGGATATTGACTCCTTCATACAAGAATTGTGGGAGAAAATCCTGAGATCCTTTAGGAACTCGCTAGCTATAAGAGATTTGACCATCACTTGTAGAGGTTATATAAAGGCATTTACTAAGGAAGCTTTAGATCCCACTTGGTTAGAAAACCTCTCATTATCTTGCAATTTTCTTCACCTGATGAAGGGGACCCTTTCCCCGAAACGCATTGTGATTGCAATAAAACTCTTGAAGATTCACCGTCTACCTCTGGTTGGTTCCTTGCGCCGAGAGATGTTCCTTTTCTTCCTGTCATTTTAATCCTCCGTGTGGGCCTAGGCACGCTTATCCGAGGACATCTACATCCGTGGCTGCATACCAACCTTCATATTGGGGATTAAATCATCTCCCACATGCCTACATTAGCGTTGTGCCTATAATTGCGCAACCCTGCAAGGTGAGCCTCCCAAATTGGGATTTAATCTGAATTTCCAAACGTTTTTACCCTATGGTGCGCCCTCTCTCTTTTGTTTACACAGTAAACAACTTGCCTTTATACGTATTTTCATGTCCCTATCCATCAAGACTATCAGAAGTTCCTCCGAGTGGCCATAGAACTAGGAGGAATTGTCAGACATGTACAATTTCAGGCGCTTCCCTTTGGCCTGTCAATATAGTGTTCACAAAAGTAATCTCGGAGATGGCAGCTCTTATCAGGGAGAAGGATATTCTTTTTATCCCTTATCTGGATGACTTTTTGATAGTGGGAGATTCACGGGAGGCCTGCAGGGAAGCAGTACAGAACGTATCTCAGATTCTGGAGGAAATGGGATGGGTCCTGAACAAAGAAAAATCGACATCAGAAACCTCGCAAAGTCAGCAATTTCTAGGATTGCTGCTGGATTCAAGGGTGCAGAAGTGCTTCCTGATGGAAGAAAGGATACAAGATCTAGCCCAGAGCCCAAGAATATCCTTGAGAAAAGGCATGTCGATTCTGGGAAGTTTGACATCATGTATTCCAGCTGTTGTATGGGCCCAGTTCCATTCCAGAGGCCTGCAGTGGGACCTGTTGACAGCTTGGGAAGGGGGAAAGGAACCCTTAGAATCTTGCTTACTTATTACAGATCAGACTCTAGAGGAATTAAGGTGGTGGTTGATAAGAGACAATCTAACCCCTTGGATAAGGAAGAATCTTATGCTTGACTACAAATGTATGCCCTTGGGTTTGGGGTCCCATATTCTAGAACATTCAGTCCAGGGCTTATGGCGAGGCTGTCAGAAGTCAGCTTCCTCAAATATGAAGGAACTTATGGTGGTGAAATTTGCTATGTTAGAAGTTTTTCTGTTAATATCAGACATCTCAGAATCATGTCAGACAGCAGCACTGTAGTTTCCTATATAAACAAGCAGGGGGGGGGGTACCAGAAGTAAAACCTTAATGTTGATGGCGAGTGAGATTTTTCAGTCGGCAGAAAGAAATTGCATTTCCATCTCAGCAGTCCACATTAAAAAGGCATGTAAAATATGCAGGCAGATTTTTTAAGTCTATGCCAAGAAAAATTACCAGACCGCATGAAATGTAAATATAATTTATTAACACAATTTATAAATTAACAATTCATACACAAAACCAAGTGCAGGAAAAGGTGACATCCACATCAGGAGACACAACATACATATAAGTATCTCATACATACAATGAACAGAGTCCATTTACCCATTATGTCTCCCCTCTGGGATGGCGCCAGACGAAGGTCCACCGAAACGCGCGTCGGGGCTGGTGCCATCCCGGAGGGGACTAGAGTTAAAGATTATCCCTACTTCAAATTAATAGAAAAATATAAGAATTAGTCATGGTTGCAAAACTTTTTACATAGACCTCCACTGCCATCTATTGGTGGGGTCGAAGACAGACATGAGTTGTAGGGATTGACTGATTATCGGAAGTAACGATATTATCGTTCGATATTCAGGATTTTGTACATCATCGGTATCGGCATCTAACCTTGCCCATATACCGATAATGCATATAAAGAGAATACTAGTCAGCGCCTCCATTATGGAAGCTTGCACTAGTATGCATCGGGTGCCGGGAGCAGGGAAGAAGCGCAGCAAGCGCTTCCGATACTCACCCTCCCTGGTCTTTTGATGGGGCCCGCGCTGCACTGTCCTGACCCCGTACAGCATCAGGACGTAGTCCCCAGGAGAGGGGAGGAGTTTTTTTTTTTTTTATTCCTCCGAGGTCTAATAGGGGTTAATAATGGTCTGATCCGAGGTCTGATAGGGGTTAATAAAGTCAGTGAGATTGGGGGGGGGGGGGGTGATGGTGTGGAAATTGGCATTTGGCACCAGTATATTATAAATGTAAATTTTAAATGGACCACCAACTAAGGGCTTTATTAATTTATAATATACTACTGTCCTCATCATGATAATCCTCATTTCATCAATCCATCCAAGGAACAAGTCACCAAGGAGAATAAGAGGAGGGAATAGGACCTGACTATACTACATTCCTGAACCTTGACCCCGATTTCTTCCAGGTATAGTATAAAGTTCTATATGTATTTTAGGGAAATAAATTATATATATATATATATATATATATATATATATATATATATATATATATATATATATATATATATAAAAATAATATCCTGTGTGTAGGATCTAGACTGAATTGGGGTGATTGTACCTGCAGTATCAATGGTACCCTCTTTAGTCTAGGGAGATAGATATATACTGTTGATATATATTTACATATCACTGTATCATCTCCGAAGAACTGATTTCACTTCTAGTCATTTATATGGTTAAAAAAAAAAAAAAAAGCTAGTGCTGACTGACACTATTGGTTATTTAGTGTGGCTGTAAAGCCGATCCGGGTCAGCTCTTACTGGGAGCAGCCAAAGTGCAGGGTGGGTGGCTGTTCCCAATATTCCAGGCCAGGTTTTGGTTAGGGATATCAAACCCAGCCAGCAGTCTCAGCTGAGGTGGATTATCCTCCATCTGACATGGAGCTTTGCCAGTCTCTGTGTTAGGGCCTGAGAGTTTGGGCCGGGATTAAGGCGTGCTATCCTGTTTGGATGAAAGCACATGGACTTCTGTTTCACCCAAGGACTTATGTGTTGCTGCCTGGTGTGAACAAACACCAGACTCAAGGTGACTGTTTTTTCCTTGAAACTGACTTTTTGTTGTCACTTTCCTTATGTGTGAATAAAACACTGAACTGTTTAAGTTAAAGACATAGTCGTCGCCTCTATACTGCGTCCACAAATCCATATCTCTATCTATATAATTTACTATAATATTTATATATAAAAATATTTGTTTCCAGTTACTATTCCGATATATGTATCTATTATCTTTATATTCTATAGGTTATTGCATTTTTCTTAATTGGATGTCATGGTTTATTACCATTTTATTGTCACAGATTTTATATTTTATTCTATTTGCACTGAATTATTATTTATATATTTTGTATATCTGTTTCCTTTTATATTCAACTCAGCGCAGAAAAGAGCTCTACTTAGCTCTTGTTTTGTTTATGAAAATAAGTTGGAAACTCCTTGATTATAGATCCCGACTTGTTTACATAAATAAAATAATTTTTCAGATGCAGTATAAATATTCTGACACGTTCCAAATTTTAGAATTCCTTCAGAAGGGGTTACAGTTAGGGTCATCTCCTAGCACCTTAAAAAGTTTAAGTTTCGGCTCTCTCGGCCCTGTTTAATGAAAATTTGTCTTCAGATCCATAGATATCTAGGTTCTTTAGATCAGTTTCCCATTCTTCCCTTAATCTTTCGCCCGGGTAGCGCCTTGGGATTTGCATTGGTCCTAAACGTCTTAATAAAGAATCCCTTTGAACCTATTGAAGACATTTCTATAAGGTGTCTATCATCTAAACTATGCCTCTTAGTAGCTCTAACCTAAGCTCCTAGGATTAGTGAACTCCAGAGTATTTCCAATCCTCCTTATACTACCATATTAGAAGATTGGGTGATCATTCAACCTGATCCAGCCTTCCTAAGGTAGCTTCCAAGTTTCACAGATCTCAGGAGATTGTGCTTCCAACCTTCTATCAGTCACCATCTACAGAAGAGGAAGAGGCTTATCATTGTCTTGATGTTAGAAGGTGTTTGACACAGTATTTGGCCGAATGCACACGGCCGTGTTCCGCGGCCGAGAGCGGTCCGTGGTATGCCGGGCTGGATTCCTGTTCAGAGCAGGAGCGCACGGCGTCATTGGTTGCTATGATGCCGTGCGCTTCATGCCGCCGCCGCTGTACAGTAATACACTCGTATAGATAAAAATAAGCAAATAACGCCATATCAGCATGGCTTCATGAGGGATTGGTCATAAACTAATTAAATCAGTTTCTATGAGGAGGTACGTTTTAGACTTGACAGCAGCGAATCAATGGATGTCGCATATCTGGACTTCTCCAAAGCATTTGACTAGGGATCGACCGATTATCGGTTTGACCGATATTATCGGCCGATATTCAGGATTTTGAACGTTATCGGTATCTATTTTGCCGATATACCGATAACGTATGGGGAACACAGAACGCGCTGCTCTCAGCGCTCTCCGTGTTCCCTCAGCAGCACAGGGGAGAAGGAAGCAGTGTCTCCCTCCCCCCGTGCTGCTGCTGCCGCCAATGAGAGGACAGAAGATAAGAGGAGGGGAGGGGCTATGGCCACCGCTCCACCAATGAAGATAAGCCTTTCATTAATTCATATACAGGAGGCGGGAGCTGGCTGCAGAATCACATAGCCGGCTCCCGACCTCTATGAGCAATAGCTGCGGTCCGCGGTAGTTAACCCCTTAGGTGCCGCAGAACGCAGCTATCGCTCCTCCGATCGGAGCCCCAGCAGTGTAATCCTCGGTAACCATGGCAGCCAGGACGCTATTGAAGCCCTGGCTGCCATGTTCAGCTCCCTGCTGCTGTGTGCACAAAGCACAGGGCAGCAGAGACAGTGTGAGGTCCTATTCAGGGTGAATAGGACAAGGGTTCTAGTCCCTAAGGGGGCTAAAAGTTAGTAAAAAAAAAAAAAAAAAAAATATTAAGTATAAATGAAAAAGATTTACAAAAAATAAATAAAAAAAATACACATTAACAATAAACATATTCATTTTCAGCAGATTTGTGTAGGAATTTATTTTCTTCTCAAAAATGAAAATTCCCAGAATATCGGTATAAATTATCGGCTATAGGCCTGAAAGTTCCCAAATTATCGGTATCGGCCCTAAAAAATCAATATCGGTCGATCCCTACATTTGACACTGTACCACAAAAGATTAGTATATAAAATGAGAATGCTTGAACTGGGAGAAAATGTCTGTATGTCATAAGTAACTGGCTCAGTGATAGAAAACAGAGGGTGGTTATTATAGGTACACACTCAGATTGGGTCACTGTCACTAGTGGAGTACCTCAGGGGTCAGTATTGGGCCCTATTCTCTTCAATATATTTATTAATGATCTTGTAGAAGGCTTGCATAGTAAAGTATCAATTTTTGCAGATGACACTAAACTGTGTAAAGTAATTTACACTGAAGAGGACAGTATACTGCTACAGATGGATCTGGATAGATTGGAGGCTTGGGCGGAGAAGTGGCAGATGACGTTTAACACTGACAAATGTAAGGTTATGCACATGGGAAGGAATAATGCAAGTCACCCATACATACTAAATGGTAAAACACTGGGTAACAACGACATGGAAAAGGATCTAGGGATTTTAGTGAACCGGAAACTAAGCTGTAGAAACCAGTGTCAGGCAGCTGCTGCCAAGGCCAATAAATAATGGGTTGCATCAAAAGGGGCATAGATGCCCGTGATGAGAACATAGTCCTACCACTTTACAAATCACTAGTCAGACCACACATGGCGTACTGTGTACAGTTCTGGGCTCCTGTGAACAAGGTAGACATAGCAGAGCTGGAGAGGGTTCAGAGGAGGGCAACTAAAGTAATAACTTGAATGGTTGGACTACAGTACCCTGAAAGATGATCAAAATTAGGGTTATTCACTTTAGAAAAAAAGACGACTGAGGGGAGATCTAATAACTATGTATAAATATATCAGGGGTCAGTACAGAGATCTCTCCCATCATCTATTTATCCCCAGGACTGTGACTGTGACGAGGGGACATCATCTGCGTCTGGAAGAAAGAAGGTTTGTACACAAACATAGAAGAGGATTCTTTACGGTAAGAGCAGTGAGACTATGGAACTCTCTGCCTGAGGAGGTGGTGATGACGAGTTCACTAAAAGAGTTCAAGAGGGGCTTGGATGCATTTCTGGAGTGTAATAATATTACAGGCTATAGCTACTAGAGATGGTTAGTTGATCCAGGGAGTTATCCGATTGCCTGACTGGAGTCGGGAGGGAATTTTTTTCCCCTTAAATGGGGAAAAATTGGCTTCTACCCCAGTTTTTTTTTTTGCCTTCCTCTGGATCAACTTGAAGGATAACAGGCTGAACTGGATGGACAGATGTCTTTTTTCAGCCTTATAAACTGTTACTATGTTACAGTTTGCAGAATGCAAAACAGATGGTCGTGTGAACGCACCCCAAAAATATTTCCAGAAGGACATCACAGGTGGCTCTATAGTTAAAAACCTAAAGCAACATAGAACAGTGCTGAGCAAAGTAATCACTGGAGAAGGTAAAAGATGCTTTCATCAGATCATACCTGTACAAACAAGTTTATCTATTCTGCCTTTCTTCCACTTTAGAAGATCTCCACCTTTTCCACATCCCAGATCAAGTACTGTAATATTTCGACGATTCTTCTGCCGTACTCGATCCAAAAACTCACCTAAAAGGAAAAAAAAAAAAAAAAAAAAAAGGATACATACAACCTCTCAATAATAATCACTGACAAGTGTCTCTTCTTTACCTAGCTTGTGGTAAGAGGTTTTCACACAAATTGATTTTACAGCAGTGGAGGTCCAAGCTAGCACAGCTTTGTCTGTATTTCCCATTACTTAGAGGCTTGTTCCTTCCAATAAACAGTGCTCAGACCTCCATTGATCTAACAACATTTATCACCTAATCTGGTGACGTTAGAGGACCTTTCATGGGTCCGAACATTGTAAGATAACTATCTGGACATGTAGAGCAGCGCCCAGTGATCTCACTGCACTTATTACCCCTGGTCGCCGCTCCGTTAGCCCGCTGTGGCCCCGTTACCTTCTCCCGCACTGTATGGTGATTACTATTATCGGTTCACCAGGGAGGAGTCTGCCCTGTTTCTCCCTGGGCGTTCCTTCTCCCTGGCTGTAGCGCTGTCCAATCGCAGCGCAGAGCTCACAGCCTGGGTAGTTTGCGCAGGAGAAGGTAACAGGGCCACAGCAGGCGAACGGAGAGGCACCCAGGGATAACCGTAAGTGCAGTGAGATCCCTGGGTGTCGCTCTACATTTCCAGATAGTGATCTTACAATGTTCGGACCCATGAAAGGTCCTCTTTAAAAGGGATTGTCACCTGTAAGTTCAACCAGGTACAGTGCCTTGTAGGGCTAGCTCAGCTGAATGTAATGAGAACTTTAACTTTGCGATCTGTTGCTTCAATCTGGAGAAAAAGCTTTTAAGTCATATGCAAATGATCAGTAAAGTGCACTGAGGGTGAGCACCCCTGCTTCTTCCTCTGCCAGCCCTCAATCTCATTCTTGATTAACAGGGCCAGGCTAGACAACTATGCAGGAACCTGGCCCTGTCAATCAAGAAGGGAAAAAGGGGCTGGCAGAGGAAAAAGGAGGAGAAAGGGTGCACAAAGTGACTCAGGTCCACCCACGGTGCACTTAACTTTACATATAGAAAAAAGGCACTTTCCTTCAAAAGGATGCCATGGAGCCCTACAAGGCATTTGTACTCTCTGGAAAATGAAAGGTGGAATGTGATTGGTTGCTGTGGGTAACTAAGACACTTTACACCAGTTTTGAGAAATCTCCCCCATTGTATCCAGAGGTTGGTGCTTTTTGGTCTCTGAGGTGGTAAGTAACGGCATACCTTTTTTCTACTGTATAAGAAAGCATAGCACACTGCACTTTTCCATACAGACAACCACTGCGAAATAATGTATACAAAAAAAACAAAAAAAAAAAAACAGCGAGGGGTTTTGTCTGGGAAGGAAGGTATTTTCGTCCCAACATGTGCGGCTGGGCTGGTTTCCAGCCAGGTGAGGTCAAATACCGGACCAGAGTTTAAGTGGCGGCCCGGGTTTGGGCAGCACCTGGCTGTCCTTAAATAGGTTTTGTGCTGGACTGGAGGGCTGAGACCCATGTGCAGGGGGAACAGGCCCCCTGAAGCCTGCTGTGGACTATTGCCAACAAGGTGACTTGTGCAATATGAACTTTCCATTGTGCGTGAATTAACACCAAAGATTGCAAATTTACGTGTTGTTTTATGCAACTGCCGCAAGTGTGAATGAACACTGAAGTTTGAGTTAAGAACTTGTATTTTGCCTCTGTCTCCGCTTACCCCATCTACCAGAGCGAAACTAAAATTTATATATATATATTCAGAAAAATGAGCGGCACTCCAGAAATAAAAGCAGTGAACCCTTTATTCACACCAGTGGTGCAACGTTTCGGCTCTAGTCACGAGCCTTTCTCAAGCCTTTCTCGTGACTAGAGCCGAAACGTTGCACCACTGGTGTGAATAAAGGGTTCACTGCTTTTATTTCTGGAGTGCCGCTCATTTTTCTGAATATATCCACCAGGGAAACCTGTCTATTCCCTTTGGGACGTGCACCCGCCTTCTCTCATTGGAGCCAGTGCCGCCATTTTTCATATATATATATATATATATATATATATATATTTTTTTTTATCTCAATGGATGTCAGTGGGTGACACAATCCACTGTGTCAGTATACTAGCACCTTGGAGCCTTCCATCAGGGGTACAAGTCAAAAGTCATCCGGACATCTACGTACCTCCAACGAAAAGCCCCGACAGTGTGCAGAGACCAAATCTCTTTCCTTTCCTGACAGTTGGTCCAAGCTAAATTGATCCCACTATTGACAGAAACTTAAAAGGGAACCTGTCTTCAACTTTATGCTGACCTCACTGAGGGTTGCGGAGAACCAGCATCATAATCATTGCAGCCCAGGCTTTGAAAAAAGAGTCACATCTACTTGAGAAGAGTCCTGGTTATCCATAATCTCCTGCTCTCTCCGCCCATCTGCTGATGATTGGCAGTTCTCTCCTAGAGAGAAAGGGAGAAAACTAGGTAGAAGACGGTCAGTCATCAGCAGGTGGGCGGGAGAGCAGGAATTCATGAATAACCAGGACTCTTCTCAGGTGGCCGGGACTCTTTTCCAGGCCCAGTCTGCAATGGTTGTGATGTTAGTTCTCGGCAACCACTTACTTTTAACTTGTAAATAACAGACCGTTGAAATCAACTCACCTGTCTCTACTTTATACTGCCGTAAGTATGGACAGCATAAAGTGGATGACAGGTCCCTTTTAAACACAATAGACACAACTTTTAACAAGCACTACAGTAAATTAGCGGGTGCATCAACACTCAGAGTGGCCTCTTAAAAGAAGGGAGATGCACACAGTAAGCAAACCAGTGCACCCAACTTGCTGATTGCCAGGTAAGGGTACCCTTGCTAGTTCAGGCACCCAGTCTGATCTGGTTAAGTGATGTTCTAGCCTATAAGCAAAATGGATACGCTGTTTTACATACTGTCGTTCCACTCAAGATGGAGTGCCCAAACGTTTAGCATTGTTAGGAAACACTATTGACACTTAAAAAATAAAATAAAAGGCTGTCTGACGTCTCAAACATTCATACATAAAGTACACAAATGTACTACCTATCAGAGCGCTTTTCATCCAGTTATTGAAGTTCCTTAGATAAAAGATTCGGGACTGGCTCCGTTCCTTCAGGCCAGACTCCTGAAGCTCATTATAGTGTGCCGCAACTGCCGAGCCGTGACCCTCTGATGTACACTGTCCATAAAAAGAAGAGAAAAAAGGTAACAAAGGCAAAAGCACAATACAATTTCTATACCACATGCCTTGTGAATTATGAAGGAGACACTAAAGTCTGCTGTCAAGGAAAACATCTCATTCCACATGTATGTGCAAGGAATGCCACCCACCCGTGTTATCCTCTTCAACATGGTTCAGCTGCTTAGCGCAATAAGGTTGTCCAGTTTAAAGGGAATCTGACTCCAGTTTCATGGTGTCCTCACTAAGGGCGGCATAAACTAGTCCCAGTTTTGCTAAAATCCTATATTGAACCGCTCCAACACATGCTGAAGAGACTTGATATTCAGGAAATCCTGCTGCTGAATAGCCGGGACCTCATGGAAATCAGGACTCATCGCTTGCACTTGAGCCGTTAGGTCTAAAAGGCCCCTTTACACTTCTCAATTGAGCAGATGATTGTCGGGAGGGAAGCATTCCTTCCTGACAAGGCTCCTCAGTGAAGGAGACTACTGCTATTACATGCAGTATGGGGAGGAGTCATTGTTTGCCCCTATACTGAATTGTGCCTGCCGGCAGACGACGGTTTAAGGTGTCGCCACCAATGGTAATCGGAGGGGCTTTTACCAGGAAGGTTATTGCCAACGAGTGCTCATATGAACCCTCGGAAGCTAATCTGGAAGTGTAAAGGGGCCAGTGAGTTAGGGCAGCATAAAACTGGTGACAGATTCCTTTGAAAGGCTATGGACACCTTTGTGCACTAAAAATCTATAACCCCATATCTTATCGTAATGCAGCACATAATAAAATTGCTCGTTTGTTTTCTGGTCTCAGCTTCATATCCACTAAGAAATGCTCTTCTATGAGATTCACTCACTGTTCGGATGTCTCATCAGGCTCTGTGGGTGTTCCTGTTGCTTTCACATACACCAGCACAAGCTCTGTTGCCCCGCCCCCACATCCTGTTACACAGCACAGCCATCAGCCACTTACATATAGGCTGCTGTAACTTGCAAGATTTCATCCCAATCCACAACATGGCGAGTCTTACAGTATGCTACAGCCTGTAATCAGATCTATTGCTCACTTTCTGCACCATGTAGCAGAGCTGAATGTGCACAGTGGGTACCATGTGGCAGAGCTGTGTATGCATTCATCACCCCCCCCCCCCCAATGTAGCAGCGCTGTGTGTGCGCGCGCAGTGAGTGGCAGCGCAGTGTGTGTGCAGTCAGCGGCGTGTGGCAGCGCTGTGTGTGTGCAGTATGCAGTATGCGCACATTGGGTACCATGTGGTAGAGCTGTGTATGCATTCAACACCTCCCCATGTGGCAGCGCTGTTGCAAAGCTTTGTTTGTAATGGGCATCATGTAGAGCTGTGTTTGCAGTCAGCACCATGTAGTAGAGCTGTGTTTGCAGTGCTGTGTATGCCATCAGCACCATGTGGCAAAACTGTATGCACACAGTGGGTACCATGTGGAAGAGCTGTGTATGCATTTATCACCACCCCCCCCCCCCCCCCCCCCTTCCTTCCATCCTCCTCTGCTCTCAGAGCAGAGAAAGGTGAACGCTGCCAGCACACAGGTGAAACTCGAAAAGTTAGAATATTGTGCAAAAGTTCATTTATTTCAGTAATGCAACTTAGGCCTCATGAACACAACCGTTTTTGTGGTCCGCATCCGAGCCGCATTCACTTCAATGGGGCCGCAAAAGATGGAGACAGCACTCCGTATGCTGTCCGCATCCATTGCACCATAAAAAAAATAAAAAATAAATAGCATGTCCTATTAATAGGCATTTCTAGAATGGGCCGTAAAAAAACGGCACGGTCGTGTGCATGAGGCCTTAAAAGGTGAAACTAATATACGAGATAGACTCATTACATGCAAAGCGAGATATTTCAAGAGCCGCTAGTTCTGACACCCTACAGATGGAAGTTAATGCCACCAAAAATGCCACCTTGTAGGACAGGAAGCGACGTGACACCTGCTGCAAAGGCTCAAACGGAGAGGACTGGAGAGTGCTGAGCACCAGATGTTTTTTTTTTGCGTTTTCGTTTTGCGCTCCCTGCCTTCCCAAAGCCATAACTTTTATATTTGTTCACATAGCCATATGGGGGCTTGTTTTTTTTACTGGACAAGTTGTACTTTCCAACGCCACCATTTAATATTGCATATGATGTAGTGGGAAAAACCATTCCAAATGGGGTGAAATTGCAAAAAAAAAAACAACACTGAATTAGTCTTACCGGTAATTCCCTTCTCACGAAGCCTCCATGACGGCACCTTACTTTGAGATTATCCTCCTCCTACCAGGCAGGGGACAGGAGGCTTCGAAAGTGCTCACCTCCTTGCCTTCTAGGGTTGTTTTGATAAAATTTTGATTCAGTTTCGAAACCATAAAAAAAGTATTGCCTTACTCTATACCAGGCGGAAAAAATTAAACGCCAAAGAAAAAGCAGCGTGCATTCAGCATTTTATGGAACATCCGGCCCATAATTGAACAGTCCTATCCTATTTTTTGGGGGTACAAAGTGACTAAAAAGGGCGAATCGCACAGTTTTTCTTTTCTTTTTTTCCTTTTATGGCGTTCGCCGCATAGGAGATATTTTTTTATATTTTAATAGTTTGGACTTTTCGGACGTGGTGATAAGTAATATTTTATATGTAAAATTGGGATAGGGGGTGATTTATAGTTAATATTTTGGTTTGTTTGTTTTTTTACAGTTTATTTAATAACTATTTCCCCCCTTAGGGGCTAGAACCTGGGATCTTTTAATCCCTTGTCCTATTCACTCTAATAGAGATCTATTAGGGTGAATAGGATCTCACTCTCCTGCTGCCCTGGGCTTTGTGCTCACGGCAGCAGGGAGCTGACCATGGCAGCCAGGGCTTCAGTAGCGTCCTGGCTGCCATGGATTACACTGTTGGGGCTCCGATCATAAGCTGCCAGTGTACCACCAATGAGAGTAGGTGAGGGGACTCTGGCCACTGTCACCAATGTTTTTAATACTGTGGAAGGGGGGGGGGGGGGGGGGAGACACACCAATGTTTTTAATACGGGGGACTGTGGGGTTAACTGCCGCAGATCGCAGCAGTTTTTCCGTTTTTCCCCTCACCTCCATGACAGCACCTTACCTTGAGAACTAACCGATAAATAACTTAGGGTGGGACAACCACTTGAAACTTTCTCCCGTATGAGAGGTCCATCTTAGCATCAATATCCACCCTGTAGTGTTTGATCAAAGTATGGGGATTGGACCAAGTTGCAGCTTTACATATTTTATCTAACGAGGCAGATGCCTTTTCTGCCTAGGATGTCGATACTGCCCTGGCATAATGGGCTTTCAGATTCGAGGGAGGTTCCTTCTCCATTACTCTGTAGGCTTCACAAATGGCCAACTATAGCCAACTGAAACTGAATAAAGAGGTTATTGGATTTTCTCCAGGACTTAATATCAGATAAATATTTCAAGACACATCTTTTGACGTCCAAACTGTGGAAAGCTTTTTCCGCTTCAGACTTGGGGTTTTCACAAAATGAGGGAAGGATAACTTCGTCCATCCTGTGAAAATCTGAGACTACCTTGGGTAAGAAAGAGTTATTAAACCTCAAGATAATTCTGTCATTTCTAACAGTTCAGAAGGGTTCTCTAACAGAAAAAGCTTGTATTTAGTTAACTCTGCGAGCTGAAGTAATTGCAACAAGAAATACAGTCTTGAGCGTCAAGTATTTAATGTTTGCTACGTCCAAAGGTTCAAATGGGAGGGATTAGTGAGCCCTGAAACAACCAAGTTCAAATCCCAAGGAGCAACTAGCGGTCTTATTCTAGGTCTGTCTGTCAGCACCTTTCATGAATCGTATGATCCATGGGTTAGAGGCCAACCTTTCATCCAAAGTCCGAAATCTGCACTCTGAGGGTGCTGGGATTTAACCCTTTGTTAAATCCTTCTTGTAAAAATAAAAAAAATAAAAAAAAAATCTAAAATTGAGGGAATGTTGCCCACTTTAACTGAAGGATTCTCAGAGCACCAAGAATAATTTGTTCCAGATTTTGGCTACATGCACAAGACAGTATGGGTTTTGCGGTCCGCAAATTGCGGATTCGCAAAAAAAAAATAAACTGATGACGTTCCGTATGTTATCCGTTGTTTTTTTGCGGATTCATTGTAATAATGCCTATCCTTGTCCGCAAACTAGAAAAAAATAGGACATGCACTATTTTTTTTTTTGCGGGGCAACGGAACGGACATACTGATGCGGACAGCACACGGTGGAACGGACACGGAAACAAACAACGTTTGTGTGCATGTAGCCTTTCTGGTAGATTCTACTAGTCACTCTTTTCTTGCTGGCTAACATGGTGTTGACTACAGAGTCAGATAAGACTTTAGATTTTAAAATTAACCTCTCAGGATCCAGGCTGACAGGTGTAAACTTTCTGCTTTGGGATGGAAAACCGGGCCTTGCGTTAAAAAGGTCCTGGGACCACGGTAGAACCCAGGGTTTTTCCTTGGTCATTTTTGACAGAAGCAGATACCAAGACCTCCTCGGTCAGTTTGGTACGATCAGAATTACATTCGCTCTGTCCTCTTAATTTTCTTAAGCTAAATGAAAATTACACCGGATCGCGAGAGCAATTCTGTTACTGCACGCTTTGTCCCTTGGATCCAGGGAGAAGTAAATTGGTAACTTTGCATTGTTTTTGTTTGCAAGTAAATCTATTTGTGGAGGACCCTATCGCTGGACAAGAGAGTTAATATCTCCTTTTTTAGACTCCACTCTCCTGGATCCAATTTTTAGTGACCTAGAAAATCCACCCTTGTATTTTGTGTCCCTTTTAAAAAAAAACTGCTGACAGATGACATTCTTTTCCACCCAGAAGAAAAACCTGCTGGTTAGGGAGTAGTAAAATTTTGCTTTTTGATCCCCCCTGATGGTTTATGTATGCCACAACTGTTTTGTTGTCTGATCTGACCTGTAGGTTGGAACCCCTCAACTCCACCGAGAAATACGACAGCTTCCTAAAATGCTCGTAGCTCCTGGTAATTTGATGACTGTCTCCTCTGGGTCTGAGATCATTCCCCTTGGGCTGACATACTCAGTAGATGAGCCCCCCAAACCCATAGACTGGCGTTGGTAGTGAGAATTAACCGATTCCTCACAACCCAAGGAACTCCTGTCTGTAAATTCTGTCTTACTTCCCACCATTTTTAGGAAATTAAGATATCATCTGGGATTAGAATCAGCTTGTCTAATGATTCTTGAGTTTAATCCCAATGTTGAAACGTGTCTCTGAAGGGGTCGGAGAGTTTAGTTGGGCCCAATTTACCGCTGGGATACACACTGTTAGGGATACGATAAGGGCCATAGTTTTACGGATAGTATGGGATTTTTTTCCACCTGAAACTTCTTTTTTGAGATTGAATCTTTTGTATCTGGTTCTCTGGCAGAAAACACATCTGATTGACCAAATCTATAAGTATGTCCAGGAACACAATCTTGTGTGGGAAGAATCTGAGATTTCTCCCAATTTATAATCCACCCCAGGTCCCTGAATCTGTCTCTGGTGATTGTTTTCGAGGTCTGTTTTGGAAATCGCCTACTATTAAAAGATAGTCCTAGAAATACCGTATATTTGGACGTTCTCTTTCCTCAGAGGCGTTATCTCCAACATAATTTTTGTAAAGAGTCTGGGCGCTGTCGTTATACCGAAGGGAAGAGCTTGAAATTGGAAGTAAGTGTTTTAACTGACCTGGAATCCACACCACTATTCGGCATTGTTGGGAATTCTGATGAATGGGTGCATGGAAATATGCATCTTTTAGGTCGACTCCATTTTGAACTTTTTGTATTTTATTGACTTGTTTAATTTTTTTTGATTTATGATTAAAACACATTTTCCAGCTGGGTTTGGATACCATGAATACCTGAGCTTTGGAACGGAGTGATCACAAAAGTTGTGGGAGGAACACTGAGAAAAGGAATCCTGTAACCCTGACAAAGAACATTTATCAACCAAGGGTTTGGAGAAAATGATGTACCTTTCGTCAATTTGGAAAGGGAAACATCAATTTTAGGACAATACAAAAATAGATTTAAATCCTCATCAAAAAGGCAGTCTCTTTTTAATGGTTCTAGGCAAAAAAATAAAATAAAAAATTTCCTATCCGGGTTTTTCCATTCTTTTTATGTATCGTGAACACCCTCTTTCTCTCTAAATGGGTGGCCAATAGAATCCAGAGGAACTCCATATGCCCCCTCTACTGGCGCATATGTGGGGAAAATACAGACCGTGGCAGGCACATGAGCTTACTTGCCCAAAGTAAACCCCCCAGCAACCGCAAATGCAGCTCCAGCTTCGTCCCTTCTTTATGGCCCCTGAACTGAGGCACTGGGATTCCTCCTGCTTCTCCGCCTGGCAGGAACAGGAAGACACTGAGGATGGTAAGAAGGTGGGCCCTTTTTGAAGCTTCCTGTCCCTGTCTGGTAGGAGGAGGATAATTTTAAAGTAAAGTAAGGTGCTGTCATGGAGGTGAGGGAAAAAAAGCTATTCCACACAACTTTTTTTATTTTATTTTATTTACGACGTTCGATAAAACCGACCAGTTACTTTTATTCTACAGGTCAGTATGAAACCGGCAACAACTTATATGTATAGGTTTTTGTCTTACGTTTTGATAGTGAAAAAAAAAAAAAATTGGGGAAAAACAAACAATTTGTTTTATTTTTATGTCGCCATATTTTGACCCCTATAACGTTTTTGCAATTATGTGTACGGAGCTGTATGGGGGCTCATGTTTTGTGGGTCAATCTGAACTTTTCATTGATACCATTCTGGGGTGTGTATGACTGAACTTTTTTGCTTACTGGGTGTTTTTTTTTTACCTTTATAGGACAAACCTCTCCTTCCCCATGGGACAATGTGCAAAGCGCAAATCGCCCAAAGATGTGGCGAAGTACATTATGCACTTTATCCCAAGTGAAAGGAGAGGTTTGCAGTAGCTGTGAGTAAAAGGGCCCTAATAGCCCTGTGTGCCTGTCCTGTGAGATGCAATCCCTATGCTAAGTGTACCTGTGTGTGGTACTTCCGGAAACACTCCCCAAAGCATAGGGCAGGGTGGTCAGGGCAGTCAGGACAGAAATAGCGGGTGTCACGCCTTATTCCACTCCTGCTACAGACACAACATCTTTTTCGGGGTGATGGTTGGGTTGAGGTACCGGCAACGACACTGGGGAAATGTCGCTCGTGTAGTCTGCTAACTACACTGGTGGATGGGGCCACGGAACCTTCTGGATACAGGAGGTTCTCGATGATCTCTTCCTGAAATTTGAGGAAGGATAGTGTTCTCATAGCCTTACTGTAGAGAACAAAACTTTTATATGCAGCCAATTGAATTAAATATACAGACACCTTCTTATACCAGCGTCTGGTGCGTCGGGAAACTAAATACGGAGACAACATCTGGTCATTGAAGTCCACCCCTCCCATGAGCAAATTATAGTCGTGGACACAGAAGGGCTTTTCAATGACACGGGTTGCTCGCTCAATTTGTATTGTCGTGTCTGCGTGAATGGAGGAGAGCATGTAAACGTCACGCTTGTCTCTCCATTTCACCGCGAGCAGTTCTTGGTTACATAAGGCAGCCCTCTCCCCCCCTTGCAAGACGGGTGGTAACAAGCCGTTGGGGGAAGCCCACGCGACTAGTTCGCGCGGTGCCACAGCAGCCAATCTGTTCTAGGAACAAATGCCTGAAGAGGGGCACACTTGTGTAGAAATTGTCCACATAAAGATGGTACCCCTTGCCAAATAAGGGTGACACCAAGTCCCAGACTGACTTCCCAGTGCTCCCCAGGTAGTCAGGGCAACCGACCGGCTCCAGGGTCTGATCTTTTCCCTCATAGGTCCGAAATTTGTGGGTATAGCCTGTGGCCCTTTCACAGAGCTTATACAATTTGACCCCATACCGGACGCGCTTGCTTGGGATGTATTGTTTGAAGCCAAGGCGCCCGGTAAAATGTATTAGGGACTCGTCTATGCAGATGTTTTGCTCTGGGGTATACAAATCTGCAAATTTCTGGTTGAAGTGGTCTATGAGGGGCCGAATTTTGTGGAGCCGGTCAAAAGCTGGGTGGCCTCTAGGAACGGGAGGTGGTGTTGTCGCTAAAGTGCAGGAAACGCAGGATGGCCTCAAATCGTGCCCTGGACATAGCAGCAGAGAACATGGGCATGTGATGAATCGGGTTCGTGGACCAATATGACCGCAATCCATGCTTTCTGGTTAGACCCATGTTCAGGAGAAGGCCCAGAAAAATTTTAATTTCGGAAACTTGGACTGGTTTCCACCGGAAAGGCTGGGCATAAAAGCTTCCCGGGTTGGCGGATATAAATTGAGTGGCATACCGATTTGTTTCTGCCACGACTAAGTCCAAGAGCTCCGCAGTCAAGAACAGCTCAAAAAAATCCCAGGGCCGAACCGATCTGAGCTGTCTCAACCCGAACTCCAGACTGGGCGGTGAAAGGGGGAACTAATGGTGCGGCTGAAGTTGGGGACTGGCAATCAGGATTTGCCAGCACCTCAGGGACTCTACGGGCCTGTCTGTGGCTGCGACGGGGTAACTATTGCACGTGCCACCGTACCAGCTTCAACTGCCCTTCTGGTGCTCGCCACTTCACCATGTTGTACGGCAGTGCTGGTACTAGGTCCAGGGAAGGCTGCGCTGCTGGTGTATGCCTCACCACGTGATCCGACAGCGCCAGCCCCACTCTGCTGCTCTTGAAGCGGATCCTGCGCAACCTGTTGTCTAGCGACACAGGCCGGGTACGCCTGGTGCTATCAGGGACCTCAACCTCCTCGTCCAAACTTTGGGTCAGACTGCCACTGCTTTCTACAGGTTCATATTCTGACCCACTAGATTCGTCAGATGAGGGTTCCCATTCCTCATCCGACTGGGTCAGAATCCTGTAGGCCTCTTCAGAAGAATACCCCCTGTTTGACATTTGGACTACTAAATTTAGGGGTATTCCCTGAGACTACCCAAGAAAAAAAGCAAGCCTGTCTTACAAAGGGGAGGCTAGCGAAGTACCGGAGGCCGCTGCGGTTGATAAAAAATATCAAAACTGATTTTTTTATCGCCGCAGCGCTTGGAAAGTGATTGTGCAGTGATCAAAAAAATATGTTTTTTTTTGTCACTGTGGTGGGGCGGGTGTGGGTGAACGCACGTGTGGGCGACCGATCAGGCCTGATCGGGCAAACACTGCGTTTTGGGTAGAGGGCGAGCTAAGGTGACACTAATACAATTATAGATCTGACTGATCAGTTTTGATCACTTACAGATACTATAAAAGTACAAATGCTGATTAGCGATACGCTAATCAGCGAATCAGTGACTGCGGTGCGGTGGGCTGGGCGCTAACCGACGCCAACTACCTAACCAAGGGACCTAAACTATCAGTCAATACCAGTTAAAAAAAAAAGTGACAGTTTACACTGATCACTTTTTTCCTTTCACTAGGTGATTGACAGGGGCGATCAAGGGGTTAATTGGGGTGATGGGAGGTGATCTGGGGCTAAGTGAAGTGTTTGGTGCTACTCACAGTGATGTCTGCTCCTCTGCTGGAACCAACCGACGAAAAGGACCAGCAGAGGAGCACAGAAGCCATTTAACACATCATATTTACAAATATAATGTGTTAACTGGCTTGTGATTTGATTTTTTGAAAATCGCCAGCCTGCCAGCGACGATCATTGGTGACAAAATACTTCTTTAACTTTTGCCGGCCCGCGATGCGCATGCGTGGGCCGGCTTTGAGCGAAATCTCGCGTCTCGCGAGATGACGCATATATGCGTGACTGTGCGCAGGGCTGACGCCTCCGGAACACGATCCTGCGTTAGGCGGTCCGGAGGCGGTTAATGACACTAGAACAATGAACGCATTGCAGACATGGGAATGTTCCCATCTTAGGTGTTGATAAAAAGCGCTGTTGTGACAATCTCTTTTCACGTCCCACATCTGCCTGCACCACCTTGGTCTCTAATTTTACCCGATCTTTTCTAACAAAATCATAGGTGAGATTTGAAATTCCACTGTCTGTGGGTATGCATATTTCAGTGTACTCCAAAGGAGATTAATCGTTGTCCTCATTTTATTCATCCAGGGATGGCATTTCACCATAATGGGGAGGCGGGATACTCCATTACATATTTTAGCAAACGTACAGTCAGGTCCATAAATATTGTGACAGACAATTCTAACATTTTTGGCTCTATACACCACAATGGACTTGAAATGAAACGAACAAGATGTGCTTTAACTGCAGACTGTCAGCTTTAATTTGAGGGTATTTACATCCAAATCAGGTGAACGGTGTAGGAATTACAACAGTTTTCATATGTGCCTCCCACTTGTTAAGGAACCAAAAGTAATGGGACAGAATACTAATCATAAAATCAAACTTTCACTTTTTAATACTTGGTTGCAAATCCTTTGCAGTCAATTACAGCCTGAAGTCTGGAACGCATAGACATCACCAGACGCTGGGTTTCATCCCTGGTGATGCTCTGCCAGGCCTCTACTGCAACTGTCTTCAGTTCCTGCTTGTTCTTGGGGCATTTTCCCTTCAGTTTTGTCTTCAGCAAGTGAAATGCATGCTCAATCGGATTCAGGTCAGGTGATTGACTTGGACATTACATAACATTCCACTTCTTTCCCTTAAACTCTTTGGGTCATTGTCCATCTGAACTGTGAAGCGCCGTCCAATGAGTTCTGAAGCATTTGGCTGAATATGAGCAGATAATATTGCCCGAAACACTTCAGAATTCATCCTGCTGCTTTTTGTCAGCAGTCACATCATCAATAAATACAAGAGAACCAGTTCCATTGGCAGCCATACATGACAAAGCCATGACACTACCACCACCATGCTTCACTGATGAGGTGGTATGCTTAGGATCATGAGCAGTTCCTTTCCTTCTCCATACTCTTCTCATCACTCTGGTACAAGTTTACAAGTTGATCTTGGTCTCATCTGTCCATAGGATGTTGTTCCAGAACTGTGAAGGCTTTAGATGTCGTTTGGCAAACTCTAATCTGGCCTTCCTGTTTTTGAGGCTCACCAATGGTTTACACCTTGTGGTGAACCCTCTGTATTCACTCTGGTGATGTCTTCCATTGATTGTTGACTTTGACACACATACACCTACCTCCTGGAGAGTGTTCTTCATCTGGCAAACTGTTGTGAAGGTTGTTTTCTTCAGTCATCCACCACAGTTGTTTACTGTGGTCTTCCGGGTCTTTTGGTGTTGCTGAGCTCACCAGTGTGTTCCTTCTTTTTAAGAATGTTCCAAACAGTTGTTTTGGCCACGCCTAATGTTTTTGCTATCTCTCTGATGGTTTTTTTTTTTTTTTTTTTTTCAGCCTAATGATGGCTTCCTTCACTGATAGCGACAGCTCTTTGGGTCTCATCTTGAGAGTTGACAGCAACAGATTCCAAATGCAAATAGCACACTTGAAATGAACTCTGGATCTTTTATCTGCTCATTGTAATTGGGATAATGAGGGAATAACACACACCTGGCTATGGAACAGCTGAGAAGCCAATTGTCCCCTTACTTTTGGTTCCTTAACAAGTGGGAGGCACATATGCAAACTGTTGTAATTCCTACACCGTTCACCTGATTTGGATGTAAATACCCTCAAATTAAAGCTGACTGTCTGCAGTTAAAGCACATCTTGTTCGTTTCATTTCAAATCCATTGTGGTGATTTATAGAGACAGCAATGTTAAAATTGTGTCGATGTCCCAATATTTATGGACCTGGCTGTATGCAACGTTCCCCAGACTTGTCCACATGAGATTTTTATCTGTGGGGAAATTTAAAACAGAAAGTGTCCACTTACAATCCAGATCCCCTGGATGACCTCAAAGAAAACATCACAAACACTATCTGCAGCATCACAAGCCGTATCAGGCGACATAATCCCACACACCCAAAGATGCATAGACGTGACCGGAGACCACTTTCAGCATCTTTAGTGACTTGTAGGTAATTTAAAAAAAAAAAAAAAAAAAAAAAAAAAAAAAACACACACACATGCTCTTTCATCTTGTCATACTATCGCTGGAGGCCGGCTACTTTTTCATGGGCCACCCTGTATAAGTGGTTTCATTTCATTGAGGAAGTGTGTATATTTGAAAAAGGCTTGCGGCTGATCCAAAACGCTTTGCATGTATCTACACTGATGATAAAAAAAAAAAAAAAAAAGAGTTCCATTGCATAGAGCGAGCGCTGGTATTTTTGTATAAAAGTGGAATCAGAATGCTTTCCATAGATGCGAGCACAGCATAAAGCGGAACGTACTGCCGACTCGACCACAGACTCGATATAAATTGTTAATAGTCAAAATTACAACTACCAGAATCAACAAATTGCCACCATTCACAATATATACACATATATATTAGATATAGTATGTCTGTATGTGTGTGTATATATATATATGACAGAATCCACGAGTCACAAGTTACAATAGTCGATTGTCACAGCTTATCTGCTCCCCCTCCCTGCACAAGTCACAGAACATGCTCAGAAGACTCATCGAAGTCAATGAACACCTCATGTCCATTGTGCTTGTGGTCCATGTCACTGGTTTAAATTAGTAAAAGAAATATAAAACATTATACTTAAAAGTCAAAGCAAATACGTACAGTTTTCTTTGCAGGTGGATCTAAAGCATCAGACTTCCTCTTCTGAGGAGACACTGTTATACTAGGCGCCTCCATATCACGTGACTGAGGACCCGGAGAGCTGGAACCAGACAACAACCGGATTAGAGCCTGTAGGTAAAGGCTAATGTAAAGAAGATGAAATCAACACATCAGAGTTCATGATAGGAAAAGCCATACATTTTCAATGGGAATCCACGCTATAGTTCAAGGTCCACAGATATCAAATCTGTCTCACCAGTAAAGAAGAACTGACAGAAATCCGAGTGTCAGCCTCAGATTTCTGCATGGACTCAGTGGTGGATTGTCCTAACAGAAAGTTCATTATCTGCACATAACCAAAGGCTGTTTTCATGAGACCCGATTGCTTAGACCTGATACAATTGTAGTTATTAGGAATAGGTTTTCAGCCTCTGGATGTTCCCCTTTCCACTTGATTAAGGGTCCATTCACACAACCGTATCCGTTTTGCGGTTCTGCACATCGCTGATGTCCGTGTTTTGCGGATCCGCAAAACACACACGGACATGTGAATGGACCCTTACTAAGACAATGGCACCTTTTTCTGTGATTTTATATATTTTTTTACACTGTACCAATCTGCAACAAATCCAGGACTGTAATTGGCCTCACTTTGATGTAAACGTAACGCCAATTACTAGGGGTGCACCGAAATTCCGGCAGCCGAAAATATCGGCCGAAAATGTACCTAATCCATTTCGGCCGATATTGTTACATATCGGCCGAAAATATGGGGTGTGGGATTTGTCACCCACCATCTGCGGGCGGGCGGTTTACTGCATCTTTATTTTACCTTACAATCGTGACGCTCCAGTAAGAACTCTGCAGGCAGAGCGGAGGGCGGCGTAACGTCACTTACTCACGTGACGCGCCTGCTCCGCCTCCTTCATTCATAAAGTGGGCGGAGCAGGTGCGTCACGTGAGTAAGTGACGTTACGCGCCCTCCGCTCTGCCTGCAGAGTTCTTACTGCAGCGTCACGATTGTAAGGTAAAATAAAGATGCAGTGAGTGATGCTGTGAGCAGCAGGGCCGGGGCTGTTATGGGTAGGGGGATCGGTCTATGGCACTGCTATGGGGAGGGGGGATCTGTGCACTGTTATGCCCATAACAGCGCCACCCACAGATCCCCCTGCCCATAACAGCGCCACCCACAGATCCCCCTGCCCATAACAGCGCCACCCACAGATCCCCCTGCCCATAACAGCGCCACCCACAGATCCCCCTGCCCATAACAGCGCCACCCACAGATCCCCCTGCCCATAACAGCGCCACCCACAGATCCCCCTGCCCATAACAGCGCCACCCACAGATCCCCCTCTCCATAACAGCGCCACCCACAGATCCCCCTCTCCATAACAGCGCCACCCACAGATCCCCCTCTCCATAACAGCGCCACCCACAGATCCCCCTCTCCATAACAGCGCCACCCACAGATCCCCCTCTCCATAACAGCGCCACCCACAGATCCCCCTCTCCATAACAGCGCCACCCACAGATCCCCCTCTCCATAACAGCGCCACCCACAGATCCCCCTCTCCATAACAGCGCCACCCACAGATCCCCCTCTCCATAACAGCGCCACCCACAGATCCCCCTCTCCATAACAGCGCCACCCACAGATCCCCCTCTCCATAACAGCGCCACCCACAGATCCCCCTCTCCATAACAGCGCCACCCACAGATCCCCCTCTCCATAACAGCGCCACCCACAGATCCCCCTCTCCATAACAGAGCCACCCACAGATCCCCCTCTCCATAACAGAGCCACCCACAGATCCCCCTCTCCATAACAGCGCCAATCATTAAAAAAAAAAGTATTTTAAAAGTATTTGGGCAAAAAGGCAGTTTCGGTTTCGGTTTTCGGTCAAGGGCATCCTGAATTTTCGGTTTCGGACCAGAATTTTCATTTCGGTGCACCCCTACCAATTACCCGATGAATGAGTGAAACACTCGTTCATCGGATAATAGGGGGGTTCCCGCATACACCTTAATTATCGTTTGTGGGCAGCAGATCAAGCCATCTGCTGCCGGCAAACAATGATTCTGCATGGGGACGAGTGATGGCATTAGTGATCGCTTGTCCACATACTGTGGAGGAGATCACATGTAAATGAAATGTTCTTCGTCCCTGACGAGCAAGCAACGCCCATCGGGCCATGTAAAGAGGCCTTAAGAAAGACGCAAGGACGTACATTCCGAGAGCTGCTGCTCTGTTTTTAGATCCGTCTTCAATTTTCTGTCTGCAGTCCTATTGTTTCAGTCCATACAATTTATGAATTGCAGGAATCCATACTTGTTATCTGAATGGGGGGGATAAAAAAAAAACATTTTATTACAAAAACTTGCATAGAAGCCAACAACATTTAAAACGACATAAGAATCAAATCCTTTAGGAGCCTCTGCGGCAGATTCCATAGTCTGACGGAAAAAGGATGCCCAGCAAGTAGCCTTTTCAGTCTAATAGATGGACACCACAGCAGAACCTGATGCCCCTACTGTAAGTCATAGCGGACTGTCACTGCCGAGGTCCGTCACGTGCGGTTTGTAATGGAAACAACCATGCGGATGTCTAAGCTGACTATTACTA
Organism: Bufo bufo; assembly: GCF_905171765.1. Taxonomy (NCBI): domain Eukaryota; kingdom Metazoa; phylum Chordata; class Amphibia; order Anura; family Bufonidae; genus Bufo; species Bufo bufo. The sequence continues at coordinate 179,155,504 of NC_053393.1, read as the reverse complement.
GTCTACTAAGTTCCTCCGACAGCTCCCTAGTGGTCACTATCTCCATGGAACACCTTCACTAGAAGTGGTGTTGATCTAGTCAAGTCACAACTAGCTGTTCTAAAGCCTGTATTACACTGCCCGACTTTTCGGCAGATAATTGTTAAGGAGCCTTCACATGAACGCTCGTTAGTGATTATCTGGCAGTGTAATACTGCCGCCGATTGCCCAATGAACGAGCTCAATCGGGCAATCAAAATCTTTTGCCTTGTTGAAAACGTATTGTTTGCAGGCAGCAGATTGTGCTGTCTAAATAACGATCTGCCGCCAGCAACAAGACAGTATGGGGCAGTGCGATCACCGCACCGCCCACCCCCCCACCCCCAATGCTGCAGAGGAGATCGCTGCATGTAGATAGAAGGATAGTTGCCAACTTAAGCACTTCCATTCATCACTAGGGCATCATTCTATCAACAGACCTATATCACGATCAATGGCTGCACACTCTCCCCGGTCAACCAAGCCCTCTCCTTCTGACCGCACATCCAAGCCCTTTCCACCACCTGCCGCCTCCAACGCAAAAACATCTCCCGCATCCGTGCTTTCCTTAACTTTGAATCTGCGAAAATGCTTGTACATGCCCTCATCATCTCCCGCCTAGACTACTGCAACACTCTTCTCTGTGGCCTTCCATCTCGCACCCCTCCAATCTATCCTCAACTCCGCTGCCCGACTAATCCACCTCTCACCCCATTACTCCTCTGCCTCTCCCTTTACTGGCTCCCCATTGCCCAGTGAATTCACTTCAAAGTACTAACAAATACATACAAGGCCGTCCATAACCTGTCCCCTCCCTACATCTCTGAGCTACTTTCCCGATACATCCCCACACGCACTCTCCGATCCTCACAAGACCTCCTTCTCTCCTCTTATCGCTTCTTCCCACAATCGCCTCCAAGATTTCTCCCGTGCATCCCCCATACTCTGGAACTCGCTACCCCAACATATCAGACTCTCACCTACACTGGAATCCTTCAAAAGAAACCTGAAAACCCACCTCTTCAGACAAGCCTACAACCAGTGACCCTGCTGCCTGTATACCGCCATGACCAGCTTCACCCGCACCATGTAGATTGTAAGCCCTCACGGGCAGGGCCCTCTCTCCTTCTGTACCAGTTTGTAACTCGCCTTGTTTATGATTAGTGCAATTGTCTGTATTATGTATGTGCGCCCCTCATCATATGTACAGCGCTATGGAATGAATGGCGCTTGAATAATAAATAATAGTAATTCTGTGATATGGTGCACGCATGGCCGGTGGCCGTATACGGTGGCCCACAACACAGGCCAGCGATCACAGGTTGGTGGGCATGAGCTCTAAAGGCTACGTATACAGAGATAGCCGGCAATCCTGAGACTGAACCTGCAGGGATAGAAATGGGTTTACTGACTCTTTTCCTACAAAACCTGCTGACCGCATGGACAACGCATCAGGTACTGACTGCCCTCTCTATGGGGTGAGGGCTGGTGTTCAGAACTGGCGTCTTGGAGCATCAGGTACCGCAGGCACAATGCTGCTCCTCTGTGTGCCCCGTCTACACATCCTGCTCTGACTCTCACTGTGAGCGCGCAGTCACTGAACAAGCAGCACCGCCACCAACCTCTGCTTACCTGCCTGGGAGAGACGAGACGCAGCTGAGGGCTAGTACTGCGCTGCAGACAATGCGGCAACCTCAGCGCTACAACAACCGGAACTCCACTGCTACAGACTGACGTCCTAAAACAGCGCCGGCCTGGGAGTCACAGCGCCACGTGTGGCGGGGAGGAGGGATTACACCTTGCTAAGGGTTCTCTCAGACGTGCGTTTCAGTTCCAGCGGGATGTGTGAACAGTAGGCTCTGGATGAAGAAAAACGCTGCGTTAACGCTTGAGGGTTCGTTTTCTTGTGGTATTATTGCTACTAGAACTGTAGTTAGAAGTGTTGGATTCAGAGCGGGAGGAGTCACATTATAGAATGCACAATGTTCCCTATGTACAGTATTTCTATTCACTCGCTTCCGATTAATAAAACGACCACAGTATTTTATACCCAGGTTGATAACGGTACAGACCGCAGCGTCTTTCTGTATGGCTGTAAACTACATTTCCCATGATGCTGGCTGATCGCGCATGCGCTTCTGGGCTCTCAGTGCCTGGAGTGGGCGGCGGGTTTGGACGGAGCACGGTGCTTGTTCCCATGCGGAAACTTCCTTGTCATTTGCAGCCTCTGAATGAAAGCAAGGCAGTCGGTGGTTGGTGCAGGTACAGGTAGTGTTCTCCTGGGCAGTGCCCTGTGCAGGGGGTGGGCAGCGGGCCTGTAGTGGCAGCTCATGTCTGCCCAGTCACCATGGCAGGGGTCATTGAAGGGTATATTCACCTGGCACTTTCATGGCGTGCTGGGGGTAGGATTATGTATCTGTGTGAGCAGGCTCTGAGGCTGCTGCAGTAGCAGCCTGCGTCTTCATTGTGTGAACAGTGACCAATCTGATGGCCAGTCCTCTGCCTCAGTGTGACTTGTACTGGACAAGCAGGCGGGGAGGAAAGCTCAGGGAAATCATCTGCAATATGTCAGGGAGTGAGTCACATTGCCCTGGCCTTGTATGGAGAGCCGCCACTCCGAAGTATGTCATTGCCCTAATGTTCCATCACACGCCCAGCTCCACGTCTGTACAGATGTGCCGCCACTAACTACTGTATACCTTATTATAGAGAAGCCACGGGGGCAATGTGCCTAGTGGAGGGGCTCCTGGCAGTCACAGACCACCTGGCACTGACCCCCACCCCACTTGTGCCGCCACTAACTACTGTATACCTTATTATAGAGAAGCCATGGGGGGTAATGTGCCTAGTGGAGGGGCTCCTGCCAGTCACAGACCACCTGGCACTGACACCCACCCCACTTGTGCCGCCACTAACTACTGTATACCTTATTATAGAGAAGCCACGGGGGCAATGTGCCTAGTGGAGGGGCTCCTGCCAGTCACAGACCACCTGGCACTGACACCCACCCCACTTGTGCCGCCACTAACTACTGTATACCTTATTATAGAGAAGCCACGGGGGCAATGTGCCTAGTGGAGGGGCTCCTGCCAGTCACAGACCACCTGGCACTGACCCCCACCCCGCTTGTGCCGCCACTAACTACTGTACACCTTATTATAGAGAAGCCATGGGGGTAATGTGCCTAGTGGAGGGACTCCTGCCAGTCATAGACCACCTGGCACTGACCCCCACCCCACTTGTGCCGCCACTAACTACTGTATACCTTATTATAGAGAAGCCACGGGGGCAATGTGCCTAGTGGAGGGGCTCCTGCCAGTCACAGACCACCTGGCACTGACACCCACCCCACTTGTGCCGCCACTAACTACTGTATACCTTATTATAGAGAAGCCACGGGGGCAATGTGCCTAGTGGAGGGGCTCCTGCCAGTCACAGACCACCTGGCACTGACACCCACCCCACTTGTGCCGCCACTAACTACTGTATACCTTATTATAGAGAAGCCACGGGGGCAATGTGCCTAGTGGAGGGGCTCCTGCCAGTCACAGACCACCTGGCACTGACACCCACCCCACTTGTGCCGCCACTAACTACTGTATACCTTATTATAGAGAAGCCACGGGGGTACTGTGCCTAGTAGAGGGGCTCCTGCCAGTCACAGACCACCTGGCACTGACCCCCACCCCGCTTGTGCCGCCACTAACTACTGTACACCTTATTATAGAGAAGCCATGGGGGTAATGTGCCTAGTAGAGGGGCTCCTGCCAGTCACAGACCACCTGGCACTGACCCCCACTCCACTTGTGCCGCCACTAACTACTGTATACCTTATTATAGAGAAGCCATGGGGGCAATGTGCCTAGTGGAGGGACTCCTGCCAGTCATAGACCACCTGGCACTGACCCCCACCCCACTTGTGCCGCCACTAACTACTGTATACCTTATTATAGAGAAGCCATGGGGGCAATGTGCCTAGTGGAGGGGCTCCTGCCAGTCACAGACCACCTGGCACTGACACCCACCCCACTTGTGCCGCCACTAACTACTGTATACCTTATTATAGAGAAGCCACGGGGGCAATGTGCCTAGTGGAGGGGCTCCTGCCAGTCACAGACCACCTGGCACTGACACCCACCCCACTTGTGCCGCCACTAACTACTGTATACCTTATTATAGAGAAGCCACGGGGGTACTGTGCCTAGTAGAGGGGCTCCTGCCAGTCACAGACCACCTGGCACTGACCCCCCCACCCCCCCCCCCCACACACACACACTTGTGCCGCCACTAACTACTGTATACCTTATTATAGAGAAGCCACGGGGGCAATGTGCCTAGTAGAGGGGCTCCTGCCAGTCACAGACCACCTGCCACTGACCCCCCACCGTAGGAATGCCCCATTGAAGGACTGGTGAAGATATCTTCATGTATATCCGTTTGTGGAAAAGCTGGGTGACACACCAGTGTGACGGCCACTACAAGGTCACACATTGATACATCTTCCAGTACAGGTGTCTGGTCTAAGTCGTTCAAGGGGTTGTCCCACAGGAAGTATTTATCATCTAGCCCCAAGATAGGTGATAAATATCGGATCAATCGGTTTTGATTTTGGTCCGACCACCAGGGCCTCCAACGAAGTACCTACATCTGTGAAAGCCGTAACTTTTTTCTGTTCAGTTACATAAATAATTTTTGGTCTATTTTCGGTGACATACGGGGCTTTATTTTTGTCATTTTTATTTTAGTATTATATTGTTTATATTTTTATGCCCAGGAAAAAAAAATAGCATTTCGCATTTTTTCTTTCATTTTTCTCGTTAATAGCACAGTGTGCAACTAAAATATTTGTGTAAATGACCAGTATGTCGCCTTTTGGTGTTGTGACCAGGGGCAGGGCTAGAAGCGTTTATTATTATTTTATCTTCTATTTTCTGGATCAACCTGCAGGATAACAGGCTGAACTTTTTTCAGCCTTCCAAACTCTCTTTATTTTTTATTTTACACTTTTGGCCCCCATGAGGTCATCCTGTACGATAAGTAAGGGACAGTATCCAGGGCGCGGCTATAGGAGTCTATAATTTGAGCTTTTTTACAATAGTATTCAAGGTAAAAATGTGGAGTAGACGGCTCTACTGCTCAGGCAAATGGTAGAGGTGCAGGGCTGCTTGGTCTGACTCACCCAGTCAGAAGCATAAAGTAACAAATAGTAAGAGATAAGCAGGCACACTCATATATAGGGTACAAATAGTAATTTATTGATGGTCTATTTTAGTAAATAAAAGGGTAAAAATGAGGTTTAGTGAGGGTACGGGGTGTATAGAGTGATCACCAGTGAGTGAAAAGGTGATAGATGTCCTGTAGGGTAGCCCTTTGAAAAATTAGCGTGTATATACGGTTATGGTGAAGAGAACCCGGGTATGGGTCTTAGTTGAAATCCTTCAAAAGTGAAAAAATATATGGGAAGATGTATATTGTAATAGATGTGGGAAACAATAAAAATGTGGGAAACAATAAAAAAGGGGGTAAAAGCTTTGGAAAAATAGTCCTTCTTAAAAATGTGGAAAAATAAGAAATCAAAATTGATAATATTCATAAAAGTCTTTCATAAAAATAAAAATATGGTAATAGAGCTGTCTTGCAGTCTTTGATATAGTGACCACAGTGTGGTGGATAAAATCAATTATAGTAAAAGATCTTGCGATGAGGATGTTATCCTGTATTGCCCCTTTATATGATCAGTATATGGGGTATCAGGTAGCCAAATATGCAGAGTGCTGCGCAACAGAGGATGGTGCGTCTGTGCAAATATTACATGTAGATAATAGTTGCCATTTGTTGGAATCCATATAACATACTGTATGGGGGCAGAGGTGTTCTGTGCCTGAGTGCGGCGTCCCGCACTGTCTCTGGCTACAGAAATCACTTACCCTTCTTGACGTTTGTGGCTTGTATCCTTTCGGTCCTCTGGTGATGGTTCCCGATGGTCGGCTGTAGTGATCCGATCCTGCTCTGCAGAGTCAGCGGCGTAGCCTCGTGTTGCCTAGGACGCCGGGGGGCGTGGTTCGCGCGTCTAAGGAGTGACGTAGGTGGTCACGTGATCGCGGAATCTTGTTAGGCGTACTCGCAGTGCTTCTCCTGCTCTGTAGATAGCGGCGGATAATCCAATGATCCAATGAACCTCTTAATCCTCTTAAACGCGTTTCGGGACTTTATCCCTTCATCAGTAAGTGGAGGATTCTAGAGGATACTGTGGTTTTTATAGGGTGGTGTCAATCAATCAATTTATCAGTCAATTGAACTCAATGAGGAGTTTGATGTATTCAGAGGGTTATTTTATTTCAGTTCACACTGGCCAGTTCACTTGTGACTTAATAAAGTATGCAAATTATCAAGGGGATCAATAGATGGATAGAAGTGTATAGTAGAGATTATACACCTCCACATATTTGTGTCATTGTCTAAATGATGTTGATCAGTTTTTGAATAAAATTAGTATTATGCAGATTGATGGATCTGACCAATATTTGTGATTTGGATTTTTGTTTTTTCAAGGAGGATCCCTCATATGTTTTTGTTTTTTCAAGTGGATCTCTCATATGGCATCTATATATATTGCCTATATTGTATTGTATAGGGATAGTACTGCTAAGTATAGTTTAGCAATGTGGATTGCTTATTGGACAGTTATTTGGTATAGTGAACTTGTTGCTTTTGGGGAGTGGGGTATATTATCCTTTCTATAGATGTTGCCTCAAAATGTGAGGCGTATGGTACTTCTGATGTGCTCAAGCTGTGGATACATGCGGAAGATACGCCCATGATGTCACTGGTCCGTAATATAAAAGACCCAGCGAACATCTGGGTCCATCAATAGCACATGTATCAAAGGGGATGGGTCACCAAAGTATATTATATTTTCTATAGATGTTGCCTCAAAATGTGAGGCCTATGGTACTCCTGATGTGCTCAAGCTGTGGATACATGTGGAGGATACGCCCATGACGTCACTGGTCCGTAATATGAAAGACCCAGCGAACATCTGGGTCCATCAGTAGCACATGTACCAAAAGGGATGGGCCACCAAGGTATGTCCTTTAGTGTGGTCTTTGCGATATAGGGAGCTTGTTAGTCTAAAGGGGTGCACTTATGTTGTGATTTTTATGGTTTTCTTTCTTCATTTTCTAATTGTAAATGTTGTATCATTATGAAGAGCCTGTAGTAGTGCCAAGGTGATTCAACTGTTGTCACTGGTCCATAATGAAAAGGAACTAGCAGATCTTTGTGTCTGTTAGTTATGGAAGTATATCCAGAGGTCTTGATATACTTTAGTTACTGGCATCTTTTTGGTATAGTTACTGGCGTCTTTTTAGTATACAATGGGAGATGTTTGTTGTATAAGGGATATCTATTGTATCATTGGTCAGTGATGTGGAGGGACCAGAGACTATGTCGGTTAATCTTCCCTGTATGTATCCAAGGAGGATGAAGATAGGAGCACGGAAGAGACATGTTTGTGTGGATTGGTACATAGGTGTTGACGGCCCTAAGTTTGGGGGTTCATCCCATCTCAAATTGCGGGACCTAGTTGATGTGTTGATCTGTTTCAGCTTTATGTGGTTATCTTTTGTGTTGTTTTGATGGCCTAATTGTTGTCTGAGTCTTTTTATTTGGTATTTACTTGTGGTAGAAGTGGGTATCCGTGTGTGTGGTTGGTGAGGGGCAGCCGCTCGTCAAGGGGCAACCGGAAGGAATGAATAAACCATTCCGGTTACCCATCGGGGAGCGGCAACCCCCCAATCAAAGGAACCCAAAAATTTCCATTTCTGCATTCAATCCATTTGGTAGAACAGAGTTGAATTCAAAAATTCTTCTGGACTCAACTCTGGACAATTTTGTATGAAATTGCCCCCTCTCCAGTCTTTCTTTACCTTTTCCAATGCTGTGTATTTGAGTCCAGATGGGTCCTTATTGTGGATGATTCTGAAATGATTTGATACTGTGTGTTTATCGTAACCTTTCCTTATGTTTGCTATATGTTCTGATACCCGTTTTTGAAGTGTCCTTTTGGTGCGGCCTATATATAGTTTCTGGCATGGGCATTCTAAGGCGTAAATCACTTCTGTTGAGCTGCATGTTAGGAATTCTTTGATTTCTTGTTTGTGGGAATTGATTTTGGATGTGACGCAAGTGGTTTTCTTTGGAAATGATGTAGTACGGCAATTATTGCATTTTCCGCATCTAAAAAAGCCGGTGATGTCTGCCCATTTTTGGATTGATGTTATGTGCTCTTTGTTGTATTTGATGGTGGGTGCGATTTTTAGGCCTAGATTTGGAGCTTTGGTAAAGGTGATTAATGGAGTGTCGTTGATGATGGTCCCTATTATTTTATCCTGTTTTATATGATACCAATGACTATTGATAATTTTTTTGATTTTTTTGTACTGTGGGTTATATGGTATTATAATCCTGGGTGTGGCATCTCCTTCTTCTGGTTTTTTTGTTGACTTATTGAAAAATGTTGTTCTTTCCATTTTTTTGACTTTGTTTAGTGATGTATGTAATAGTTCAATGGGATATTTTTTGTCTATAAATTGTGTTTTCATCTTTTCAGCTTCTTTGTCAAAATCAGATTCTGTCGTACAGTTTCTCTTCACTCTGCGAAATTGTCCTTGTGGGATATTAGTAAGCCATGATGGTAAATGACAACTGTCGTATTGAATGAAGCTATTTTTGGATGTTGGTTTATGATAGGTGGTGCATATGAGTTTGTTGTTTTCTATTGTTATTTGTAGATCTAAGAATTCTATTTTTGATGTACTGATGGATGAGGTAAATTTTAGGCCGTATGGGTTTATATTGATGGTGGTTAGAAATATGTCTAGGTTATCTTTAGTGTCTTGCCAGATGAATATGATGTCGTCAATATATCTTTGCCAGAGCACCAGATCCGACCCCAGTCTGGGCGCTATGGTTTCGTCCTCCCACTGCGCCATGAATAGATTTGCGTAACTGGGGGCGAATCTGGTGCCCATGGCTGTTCCTTGGGTCTGGATGTAAAAATCCGAGTTCCAGTAAAAATAATTATGGTTGAGTATGAATTGTATGCCCTCTATTATATAGTCTATCTGTTCCGGTGGTAATGTGGCTTCTTTTGTTAGTTGTTTTTTAACTGCTTCTGTACCCTGTTGATGATTGATGCAGGTGTAGAGAGATTGGACATCTAATGTTCCTATATGCCAGTGTGTTTCAAATTTTAAGTTTTCAATTGTTTTAATAATTTGTGTTGTGTCTTTGACATATGAATGGATGTTTTTTACTCTTGGTTGTAGTAGTGTATCAATGTATTGTGATAAGTTACTGGTTAGTGATTGTATGCCGGAAATGATGGGACGGCCTGGTGGGTTGCTTTTGTTCTTGTGTATTTTCGGGAGGCAGTATAGTGCTGGCAGCCTTTGAGGCGTATTTATTATAAAGGTGTGTTCTGTTTCGGATATGATACCATTTTCTTTCCCTTTTTCACAGTATTGTATTAGTTCTTGATAATATTGTTCCGTTGGGTTATATTTAAGTTTTTTGTATGTGTTAGTGTCAGCTAGTTGTCTCATGCACTCGTTGTTGTAGTCAGAGACATTTTGGATGACGATCGCTCCTCCCTTATCTGCCGGATGTATTATTATATCTTTGTCCTTTTGTAGTTGTTTAATGGCCTCTGTTTCTTTTCTAGACAGGTTGTTCCATTTCCTTGGTTGTTCTTTCATTTTTCGTATGTCTCTTTCTACGCATTGTTTAAATGCTGCAATTTCTTGTCCTATTTCTTGTCGTGGGTATTTTTTGGAGATACTTTTTAGTGAGGTGTGTTCATATGTTTTATTGATTGTTGTTTCTTTCATTACAGGGTTCTTCATATGGTATTTTTTCAGACAGAGTTTGCGGATGAATTTTTCTATGCCTATGTATGTGTCAAATTTGTTATGTGTATTGGTAGGTGCGAATTTTAGTCCTTTATTTAAAAGGCTAACTTGGGCTTTATTAAGCGTGGCATTACTAAGGTTTATAATAGTGTCCTCATGGTGGTCTATCTGTTGTATTTTGGTCTTATATCCCCTTCCTCTACGTATCTTTTTCTTGCATCGTGTTGTCGTGTTTGATAGGTTTGGTGGTTGTCTCTCCTTTGTGGTGCTTGGTGTTTCTCTCCTGATTGTTGTGCCCTCTTTGGATGTTGTGAGTTGTGTTGATGATGCGGTCTGTAATCTTGTTCTGGTGATGGTTGTCTGTATCTTAGGTTGTATTTGTGGTTTTGGGGGGTAGGTGATGGGGAGCGGGGTGGTCTCTGTCTGGTGTGGGGTCTGTGGTGTGGAGGAGTCCGGTCTAAAAAATGGTTCTGTTCTTCCAACACTTCAAATCTGTTGCTTGTGGATATTGGATATTTGTTCAACTTTTGGGTTGCAATCTGTTGGGTGTTTTCAATTTCTTCTCTATGGTTGGATATCTCCTTATCAATGGGATTGGTGTTTTGATTATCCCTGTGTTCTTTTCTTTGGGTTATATTGTTTCTCAATTTTCTAACTTTTTTATTCATAATTTCTTGTTCTGCTCTGTCTAGATTGTTACAGAGTTTTTGTTGCCAATTGTTATAATTGTCGTTGATGGTAAACTTTTCCATTTTAATTTTAATTTCATCTATTTGTGCTGTGGTTTCTTTTAATATAGTGGTTCTCCTTTTTATAATTAAGTGCATCAGTGAGAGGGAATGTTCGTGTAATAGTGAGTCCCATTCCTCATTGAATTCTCTTTCCCATAAATCTTGGGCAGGTGTTTTGATTAATTGAAGTCCCTTGGGTACTTTTTTATGTTCAATGTATTGTTTTAATGATTTGATCTCCCACCTTTGTTTGAGTTGTTTTATTAGTAGGTATTCAGTTTTTTTGAAGGTTTCTAGCATGTCTGGTTCTTGGTCTATTGTGACTGTCGTTTCAAAACTATATGTCTCGGCTTTTAAGCGTTTGTTTTCTGCATGTTCCCAAATATTCATTTTACTTGAGTGGTGAGCTGACGTCTATTGGGTGATAAGTATTCAAGGTAAAAATGTGGAGTAGACGGCTCTACTGCTCAGGCAAATGGTAGAGGTGCAGGGCTGCTTGGTCTGACTCACCCAGTCAGAAGCATAAAGTAACAAATAGTAAGAGATAAGCAGGCACACTCATATATAGGGTACAAATAGTAATTTATTGATGGTCTATTTTAGTAAATAAAAGGGTAAAAATGAGGTTTAGTGAGGGTACGGGGTGTATAGAGTGATCACCAGTGAGTGAAAAGGTGATAGATGTCCTGTAGGGTAGCCCTTTGAAAAATTAGCGTGTATATACGGTTATGGTGAAGAGAACCCGGGTATGGGTCTTAGTTGAAATCCTTCAAAAGTGAAAAAATATATGGGAAGATGTATATTGTAATAGATGTGGGAAACAATAAAAATGTGGGAAACAATAAAAAAGGGGGTAAAAGCTTTGGAAAAATAGTCCTTCTTAAAAATGTGGAAAAATAAGAAATCAAAATTGATAATATTCATAAAAGTCTTTCATAAAAATAAAAATATGGTAATAGAGCTGTCTTGCAGTCTTTGATATAGTGACCACAGTGTGGTGGATAAAATCAATTATAGTAAAAGATCTTGCGATGAGGATGTTATCCTGTATTGCCCCTTTATATGATCAGTATATGGGGTATCAGGTAGCCAAATATGCAGAGTGCTGCGCAACAGAGGATGGTGCGTCTGTGCAAATATTACATGTAGATAATAGTTGCCATTTGTTGGAATCCATATAACATACTGTATGGGGGCAGAGGTGTTCTGTGCCTGAGTGCGGCGTCCCGCACTGTCTCTGGCTACAGAAATCACTTACCCTTCTTGACGTTTGTGGCTTGTATCCTTTCGGTCCTCTGGTGATGGTTCCCGATGGTCGGCTGTAGTGATCCGATCCTGCTCTGCAGAGTCAGCGGCGTAGCCTCGTGTTGCCTAGGACGCCGGGGGGCGTGGTTCGCGCGTCTAAGGAGTGACGTAGGTGGTCACGTGATCGCAGAATCTTGTTAGGCGTACTCGCAGTGCTTCTCCTGCTCTGTAGATAGCGGCGGATAATCCAATGATCCAATGAACCTCTTAATCCTCTTAAACGCGTTTCGGGACTTTATCCCTTCATCAGTAAGTGGAGGATTCTAGAGGATACTGTGGTTTTTATAGGGTGGTGTCAATCAATCAATTTATCAGTCAATTGAACTCAATGAGGAGTTTGATGTATTCAGAGGGTTATTTTATTTCAGTTCACACTGGCCAGTTCACTTGTGACTTAATAAAGTATGCAAATTATCAAGGGGATCAATAGATGGATAGAAGTGTATAGTAGAGATTATACACCTCCACATATTTGTGTCATTGTCTAAATGATGTTGATCAGTTTTTGAATAAAATTAGTATTATGCAGATTGATGGATCTGACCAATATTTGTGATTTGGATTTTTGTTTTTTCAAGGAGGATCCCTCATATGTTTTTGTTTTTTCAAGTGGATCTCTCATATGGCATCTATATATATTGCCTATATTGTATTGTATAGGGATAGTACTGCTAAGTATAGTTTAGCAATGTGGATTGCTTATTGGACAGTTATTTGGTATAGTGAACTTGTTGCTTTTGGGGAGTGGGGTATATTATCCTTTCTATAGATGTTGCCTCAAAATGTGAGGCGTATGGTACTTCTGATGTGCTCAAGCTGTGGATACATGCGGAAGATACGCCCATGATGTCACTGGTCCGTAATATAAAAGACCCAGCGAACATCTGGGTCCATCAATAGCACATGTATCAAAGGGGATGGGTCACCAAAGTATATTATATTTTCTATAGATGTTGCCTCAAAATGTGAGGCCTATGGTACTCCTGATGTGCTCAAGCTGTGGATACATGTGGAGGATACGCCCATGACGTCACTGGTCCGTAATATGAAAGACCCAGCGAACATCTGGGTCCATCAGTAGCACATGTACCAAAAGGGATGGGCCACCAAGGTATGTCCTTTAGTGTGGTCTTTGCGATATAGGGAGCTTGTTAGTCTAAAGGGGTGCACTTATGTTGTGATTTTTATGGTTTTCTTTCTTCATTTTCTAATTGTAAATGTTGTATCATTATGAAGAGCCTGTAGTAGTGCCAAGGTGATTCAACTGTTGTCACTGGTCCATAATGAAAAGGAACTAGCAGATCTTTGTGTCTGTTAGTTATGGAAGTATATCCAGAGGTCTTGATATACTTTAGTTACTGGCATCTTTTTGGTATAGTTACTGGCGTCTTTTTAGTATACAATGGGAGATGTTTGTTGTATAAGGGATATCTATTGTATCATTGGTCAGTGATGTGGAGGGACCAGAGACTATGTCGGTTAATCTTCCCTGTATGTATCCAAGGAGGATGAAGATAGGAGCACGGAAGAGACATGTTTGTGTGGATTGGTACATAGGTGTTGACGGCCCTAAGTTTGGGGGTTCATCCCATCTCAAATTGCGGGACCTAGTTGATGTGTTGATCTGTTTCAGCTTTATGTGGTTATCTTTTGTGTTGTTTTGATGGCCTAATTGTTGTCTGAGTCTTTTTATTTGGTATTTACTTGTGGTAGAAGTGGGTATCCGTGTGTGTGGTTGGTGAGGGGCAGCCGCTCGTCAAGGGGCAACCGGAAGGAATGAATAAACCATTCCGGTTACCCATCGGGGAGCGGCAACCCCCCAATCAAAGGAACCCAAAAATTTCCATTTCTGCATTCAATCCATTTGGTAGAACAGAGTTGAATTCAAAAATTCTTCTGGACTCAACTCTGGACAATTTTGTATGAAATTGCCCCCTCTCCAGTCTTTCTTTACCTTTTCCAATGCTGTGTATTTGAGTCCAGATGGGTCCTTATTGTGGATGATTCTGAAATGATTTGATACTGTGTGTTTATCGTAACCTTTCCTTATGTTTGCTATATGTTCTGATACCCGTTTTTGAAGTGTCCTTTTGGTGCGGCCTATATATAGTTTCTGGCATGGGCATTCTAAGGCGTAAATCACTTCTGTTGAGCTGCATGTTAGGAATTCTTTGATTTCTTGTTTGTGGGAATTGATTTTGGATGTGACGCAAGTGGTTTTCTTTGGAAATGATGTAGTACGGCAATTATTGCATTTTCCGCATCTAAAAAAGCCGGTGATGTCTGCCCATTTTTGGATTGATGTTATGTGCTCTTTGTTGTATTTGATGGTGGGTGCGATTTTTAGGCCTAGATTTGGAGCTTTGGTAAAGGTGATTAATGGAGTGTCGTTGATGATGGTCCCTATTATTTTATCCTGTTTTATATGATACCAATGACTATTGATAATTTTTTTGATTTTTTTGTACTGTGGGTTATATGGTATTATAATCCTGGGTGTGGCATCTCCTTCTTCTGGTTTTTTTGTTGACTTATTGAAAAATGTTGTTCTTTCCATTTTTTTGACTTTGTTTAGTGATGTATGTAATAGTTCAATGGGATATTTTTTGTCTATAAATTGTGTTTTCATCTTTTCAGCTTCTTTGTCAAAATCAGATTCTGTCGTACAGTTTCTCTTCACTCTGCGAAATTGTCCTTGTGGGATATTAGTAAGCCATGATGGTAAATGACAACTGTCGTATTGAATGAAGCTATTTTTGGATGTTGGTTTATGATAGGTGGTGCATATGAGTTTGTTGTTTTCTATTGTTATTTGTAGATCTAAGAATTCTATTTTTGATGTACTGATGGATGAGGTAAATTTTAGGCCGTATGGGTTTATATTGATGGTGGTTAGAAATATGTCTAGGTTATCTTTAGTGTCTTGCCAGATGAATATGATGTCGTCAATATATCTTTGCCAGAGCACCAGATCCGACCCCAGTCTGGGCGCTATGGTTTCGTCCTCCCACTGCGCCATGAATAGATTTGCGTAACTGGGGGCGAATCTGGTGCCCATGGCTGTTCCTTGGGTCTGGATGTAAAAATCCGAGTTCCAGTAAAAATAATTATGGTTGAGTATGAATTGTATGCCCTCTATTATATAGTCTATCTGTTCCGGTGGTAATGTGGCTTCTTTTGTTAGTTGTTTTTTAACTGCTTCTGTACCCTGTTGATGATTGATGCAGGTGTAGAGAGATTGGACATCTAATGTTCCTATATGCCAGTGTGTTTCAAATTTTAAGTTTTCAATTGTTTTAATAATTTGTGTTGTGTCTTTGACATATGAATGGATGTTTTTTACTCTTGGTTGTAGTAGTGTATCAATGTATTGTGATAAGTTACTGGTTAGTGATTGTATGCCGGAAATGATGGGACGGCCTGGTGGGTTGCTTTTGTTCTTGTGTATTTTCGGGAGGCAGTATAGTGCTGGCAGCCTTTGAGGCGTATTTATTATAAAGGTGTGTTCTGTTTCGGATATGATACCATTTTCTTTCCCTTTTTCACAGTATTGTATTAGTTCTTGATAATATTGTTCCGTTGGGTTATATTTAAGTTTTTTGTATGTGTTAGTGTCAGCTAGTTGTCTCATGCACTCGTTGTTGTAGTCAGAGACATTTTGGATGACGATCGCTCCTCCCTTATCTGCCGGATGTATTATTATATCTTTGTCCTTTTGTAGTTGTTTAATGGCCTCTGTTTCTTTTCTAGACAGGTTGTTCCATTTCCTTGGTTGTTCTTTCATTTTTCGTATGTCTCTTTCTACGCATTGTTTAAATGCTGCAATTTCTTGTCCTATTTCTTGTCGTGGGTATTTTTTGGAGATACTTTTTAGTGAGGTGTGTTCATATGTTTTATTGATTGTTGTTTCTTTCATTACAGGGTTCTTCATATGGTATTTTTTCAGACAGAGTTTGCGGATGAATTTTTCTATGCCTATGTATGTGTCAAATTTGTTATGTGTATTGGTAGGTGCGAATTTTAGTCCTTTATTTAAAAGGCTAACTTGGGCTTTATTAAGCGTGGCATTACTAAGGTTTATAATAGTGTCCTCATGGTGGTCTATCTGTTGTATTTTGGTCTTATATCCCCTTCCTCTACGTATCTTTTTCTTGCATCGTGTTGTCGTGTTTGATAGGTTTGGTGGTTGTCTCTCCTTTGTGGTGCTTGGTGTTTCTCTCCTGATTGTTGTGCCCTCTTTGGATGTTGTGAGTTGTGTTGATGATGCGGTCTGTAATCTTGTTCTGGTGATGGTTGTCTGTATCTTAGGTTGTATTTGTGGTTTTGGGGGGTAGGTGATGGGGAGCGGGGTGGTCTCTGTCTGGTGTGGGGTCTGTGGTGTGGAGGAGTCCGGTCTAAAAAATGGTTCTGTTCTTCCAACACTTCAAATCTGTTGCTTGTGGATATTGGATATTTGTTCAACTTTTGGGTTGCAATCTGTTGGGTGTTTTCAATTTCTTCTCTATGGTTGGATATCTCCTTATCAATGGGATTGGTGTTTTGATTATCCCTGTGTTCTTTTCTTTGGGTTATATTGTTTCTCAATTTTCTAACTTTTTTATTCATAATTTCTTGTTCTGCTCTGTCTAGATTGTTACAGAGTTTTTGTTGCCAATTGTTATAATTGTCGTTGATGGTAAACTTTTCCATTTTAATTTTAATTTCATCTATTTGTGCTGTGGTTTCTTTTAATATAGTGGTTCTCCTTTTTATAATTAAGTGCATCAGTGAGAGGGAATGTTCGTGTAATAGTGAGTCCCATTCCTCATTGAATTCTCTTTCCCATAAATCTTGGGCAGGTGTTTTGATTAATTGAAGTCCCTTGGGTACTTTTTTATGTTCAATGTATTGTTTTAATGATTTGATCTCCCACCTTTGTTTGAGTTGTTTTATTAGTAGGTATTCAGTTTTTTTGAAGGTTTCTAGCATGTCTGGTTCTTGGTCTATTGTGACTGTCGTTTCAAAACTATATGTCTCGGCTTTTAAGCGTTTGTTTTCTGCATGTTCCCAAATATTCATTTTACTTGAGTGGTGAGCTGACGTCTATTGGGTGATAAGTATTCAAGGTAAAAATGTGGAGTAGACGGCTCTACTGCTCAGGCAAATGGTAGAGGTGCAGGGCTGCTTGGTCTGACTCACCCAGTCAGAAGCATAAAGTAACAAATAGTAAGAGATAAGCAGGCACACTCATATATAGGGTACAAATAGTAATTTATTGATGGTCTATTTTAGTAAATAAAAGGGTAAAAATGAGGTTTAGTGAGGGTACGGGGTGTATAGAGTGATCACCAGTGAGTGAAAAGGTGATAGATGTCCTGTAGGGTAGCCCTTTGAAAAATTAGCGTGTATATACGGTTATGGTGAAGAGAACCCGGGTATGGGTCTTAGTTGAAATCCTTCAAAAGTGAAAAAATATATGGGAAGATGTATATTGTAATAGATGTGGGAAACAATAAAAATGTGGGAAACAATAAAAAAGGGGGTAAAAGCTTTGGAAAAATAGTCCTTCTTAAAAATGTGGAAAAATAAGAAATCAAAATTGATAATATTCATAAAAGTCTTTCATAAAAATAAAAATATGGTAATAGAGCTGTCTTGCAGTCTTTGATATAGTGACCACAGTGTGGTGGATAAAATCAATTATAGTAAAAGATCTTGCGATGAGGATGTTATCCTGTATTGCCCCTTTATATGATCAGTATATGGGGTATCAGGTAGCCAAATATGCAGAGTGCTGCGCAACAGAGGATGGTGCGTCTGTGCAAATATTACATGTAGATAATAGTTGCCATTTGTTGGAATCCATATAACATACTGTATGGGGGCAGAGGTGTTCTGTGCCTGAGTGCGGCGTCCCGCACTGTCTCTGGCTACAGAAATCACTTACCCTTCTTGACGTTTGTGGCTTGTATCCTTTCGGTCCTCTGGTGATGGTTCCCGATGGTCGGCTGTAGTGATCCGATCCTGCTCTGCAGAGTCAGCGGCGTAGCCTCGTGTTGCCTAGGACGCCGGGGGGCGTGGTTCGCGCGTCTAAGGAGTGACGTAGGTGGTCACGTGATCGCAGAATCTTGTTAGGCGTACTCGCAGTGCTTCTCCTGCTCTGTAGATAGCGGCGGATAATCCAATGATCCAATGAACCTCTTAATCCTCTTAAACGCGTTTCGGGACTTTATCCCTTCATCAGTAAGTGGAGGATTCTAGAGGATACTGTGGTTTTTATAGGGTGGTGTCAATCAATCAATTTATCAGTCAATTGAACTCAATGAGGAGTTTGATGTATTCAGAGGGTTATTTTATTTCAGTTCACACTGGCCAGTTCACTTGTGACTTAATAAAGTATGCAAATTATCAAGGGGATCAATAGATGGATAGAAGTGTATAGTAGAGATTATACACCTCCACATATTTGTGTCATTGTCTAAATGATGTTGATCAGTTTTTGAATAAAATTAGTATTATGCAGATTGATGGATCTGACCAATATTTGTGATTTGGATTTTTGTTTTTTCAAGGAGGATCCCTCATATGTTTTTGTTTTTTCAAGTGGATCTCTCATATGGCATCTATATATATTGCCTATATTGTATTGTATAGGGATAGTACTGCTAAGTATAGTTTAGCAATGTGGATTGCTTATTGGACAGTTATTTGGTATAGTGAACTTGTTGCTTTTGGGGAGTGGGGTATATTATCCTTTCTATAGATGTTGCCTCAAAATGTGAGGCGTATGGTACTTCTGATGTGCTCAAGCTGTGGATACATGCGGAAGATACGCCCATGATGTCACTGGTCCGTAATATAAAAGACCCAGCGAACATCTGGGTCCATCAATAGCACATGTATCAAAGGGGATGGGTCACCAAAGTATATTATATTTTCTATAGATGTTGCCTCAAAATGTGAGGCCTATGGTACTCCTGATGTGCTCAAGCTGTGGATACATGTGGAGGATACGCCCATGACGTCACTGGTCCGTAATATGAAAGACCCAGCGAACATCTGGGTCCATCAGTAGCACATGTACCAAAAGGGATGGGCCACCAAGGTATGTCCTTTAGTGTGGTCTTTGCGATATAGGGAGCTTGTTAGTCTAAAGGGGTGCACTTATGTTGTGATTTTTATGGTTTTCTTTCTTCATTTTCTAATTGTAAATGTTGTATCATTATGAAGAGCCTGTAGTAGTGCCAAGGTGATTCAACTGTTGTCACTGGTCCATAATGAAAAGGAACTAGCAGATCTTTGTGTCTGTTAGTTATGGAAGTATATCCAGAGGTCTTGATATACTTTAGTTACTGGCATCTTTTTGGTATAGTTACTGGCGTCTTTTTAGTATACAATGGGAGATGTTTGTTGTATAAGGGATATCTATTGTATCATTGGTCAGTGATGTGGAGGGACCAGAGACTATGTCGGTTAATCTTCCCTGTATGTATCCAAGGAGGATGAAGATAGGAGCACGGAAGAGACATGTTTGTGTGGATTGGTACATAGGTGTTGACGGCCCTAAGTTTGGGGGTTCATCCCATCTCAAATTGCGGGACCTAGTTGATGTGTTGATCTGTTTCAGCTTTATGTGGTTATCTTTTGTGTTGTTTTGATGGCCTAATTGTTGTCTGAGTCTTTTTATTTGGTATTTACTTGTGGTAGAAGTGGGTATCCGTGTGTGTGGTTGGTGAGGGGCAGCCGCTCGTCAAGGGGCAACCGGAAGGAATGAATAAACCATTCCGGTTACCCATCGGGGAGCGGCAACCCCCCAATCAAAGGAACCCAAAAATTTCCATTTCTGCATTCAATCCATTTGGTAGAACAGAGTTGAATTCAAAAATTCTTCTGGACTCAACTCTGGACAATTTTGTATGAAATTGCCCCCTCTCCAGTCTTTCTTTACCTTTTCCAATGCTGTGTATTTGAGTCCAGATGGGTCCTTATTGTGGATGATTCTGAAATGATTTGATACTGTGTGTTTATCGTAACCTTTCCTTATGTTTGCTATATGTTCTGATACCCGTTTTTGAAGTGTCCTTTTGGTGCGGCCTATATATAGTTTCTGGCATGGGCATTCTAAGGCGTAAATCACTTCTGTTGAGCTGCATGTTAGGAATTCTTTGATTTCTTGTTTGTGGGAATTGATTTTGGATGTGACGCAAGTGGTTTTCTTTGGAAATGATGTAGTACGGCAATTATTGCATTTTCCGCATCTAAAAAAGCCGGTGATGTCTGCCCATTTTTGGATTGATGTTATGTGCTCTTTGTTGTATTTGATGGTGGGTGCGATTTTTAGGCCTAGATTTGGAGCTTTGGTAAAGGTGATTAATGGAGTGTCGTTGATGATGGTCCCTATTATTTTATCCTGTTTTATATGATACCAATGACTATTGATAATTTTTTTGATTTTTTTGTACTGTGGGTTATATGGTATTATAATCCTGGGTGTGGCATCTCCTTCTTCTGGTTTTTTTGTTGACTTATTGAAAAATGTTGTTCTTTCCATTTTTTTGACTTTGTTTAGTGATGTATGTAATAGTTCAATGGGATATTTTTTGTCTATAAATTGTGTTTTCATCTTTTCAGCTTCTTTGTCAAAATCAGATTCTGTCGTACAGTTTCTCTTCACTCTGCGAAATTGTCCTTGTGGGATATTAGTAAGCCATGATGGTAAATGACAACTGTCGTATTGAATGAAGCTATTTTTGGATGTTGGTTTATGATAGGTGGTGCATATGAGTTTGTTGTTTTCTATTGTTATTTGTAGATCTAAGAATTCTATTTTTGATGTACTGATGGATGAGGTAAATTTTAGGCCGTATGGGTTTATATTGATGGTGGTTAGAAATATGTCTAGGTTATCTTTAGTGTCTTGCCAGATGAATATGATGTCGTCAATATATCTTTGCCAGAGCACCAGATCCGACCCCAGTCTGGGCGCTATGGTTTCGTCCTCCCACTGCGCCATGAATAGATTTGCGTAACTGGGGGCGAATCTGGTGCCCATGGCTGTTCCTTGGGTCTGGATGTAAAAATCCGAGTTCCAGTAAAAATAATTATGGTTGAGTATGAATTGTATGCCCTCTATTATATAGTCTATCTGTTCCGGTGGTAATGTGGCTTCTTTTGTTAGTTGTTTTTTAACTGCTTCTGTACCCTGTTGATGATTGATGCAGGTGTAGAGAGATTGGACATCTAATGTTCCTATATGCCAGTGTGTTTCAAATTTTAAGTTTTCAATTGTTTTAATAATTTGTGTTGTGTCTTTGACATATGAATGGATGTTTTTTACTCTTGGTTGTAGTAGTGTATCAATGTATTGTGATAAGTTACTGGTTAGTGATTGTATGCCGGAAATGATGGGACGGCCTGGTGGGTTGCTTTTGTTCTTGTGTATTTTCGGGAGGCAGTATAGTGCTGGCAGCCTTTGAGGCGTATTTATTATAAAGGTGTGTTCTGTTTCGGATATGATACCATTTTCTTTCCCTTTTTCACAGTATTGTATTAGTTCTTGATAATATTGTTCCGTTGGGTTATATTTAAGTTTTTTGTATGTGTTAGTGTCAGCTAGTTGTCTCATGCACTCGTTGTTGTAGTCAGAGACATTTTGGATGACGATCGCTCCTCCCTTATCTGCCGGATGTATTATTATATCTTTGTCCTTTTGTAGTTGTTTAATGGCCTCTGTTTCTTTTCTAGACAGGTTGTTCCATTTCCTTGGTTGTTCTTTCATTTTTCGTATGTCTCTTTCTACGCATTGTTTAAATGCTGCAATTTCTTGTCCTATTTCTTGTCGTGGGTATTTTTTGGAGATACTTTTTAGTGAGGTGTGTTCATATGTTTTATTGATTGTTGTTTCTTTCATTACAGGGTTCTTCATATGGTATTTTTTCAGACAGAGTTTGCGGATGAATTTTTCTATGCCTATGTATGTGTCAAATTTGTTATGTGTATTGGTAGGTGCGAATTTTAGTCCTTTATTTAAAAGGCTAACTTGGGCTTTATTAAGCGTGGCATTACTAAGGTTTATAATAGTGTCCTCATGGTGGTCTATCTGTTGTATTTTGGTCTTATATCCCCTTCCTCTACGTATCTTTTTCTTGCATCGTGTTGTCGTGTTTGATAGGTTTGGTGGTTGTCTCTCCTTTGTGGTGCTTGGTGTTTCTCTCCTGATTGTTGTGCCCTCTTTGGATGTTGTGAGTTGTGTTGATGATGCGGTCTGTAATCTTGTTCTGGTGATGGTTGTCTGTATCTTAGGTTGTATTTGTGGTTTTGGGGGGTAGGTGATGGGGAGCGGGGTGGTCTCTGTCTGGTGTGGGGTCTGTGGTGTGGAGGAGTCCGGTCTAAAAAATGGTTCTGTTCTTCCAACACTTCAAATCTGTTGCTTGTGGATATTGGATATTTGTTCAACTTTTGGGTTGCAATCTGTTGGGTGTTTTCAATTTCTTCTCTATGGTTGGATATCTCCTTATCAATGGGATTGGTGTTTTGATTATCCCGGTGTTCTTTTCTTTGGGTTATATTGTTTCTCAATTTTCTAACTTTTTTATTCATAATTTCTTGTTCTGCTCTGTCTAGATTGTTACAGAGTTTTTGTTGCCAATTGTTATAATTGTCGTTGATGGTAAACTTTTCCATTTTAATTTTAATTTCATCTATTTGTGCTGTGGTTTCTTTTAATATAGTGGTTCTCCTTTTTATAATTAAGTGCATCAGTGAGAGGGAATGTTCGTGTAATAGTGAGTCCCATTCCTCATTGAATTCTCTTTCCCATAAATCTTGGGCAGGTGTTTTGATTAATTGAAGTCCCTTGGGTACTTTTTTATGTTCAATGTATTGTTTTAATGATTTGATCTCCCACCTTTGTTTGAGTTGTTTTATTAGTAGGTATTCAGTTTTTTTGAAGGTTTCTAGCATGTCTGGTTCTTGGTCTATTGTGACTGTCGTTTCAAAACTATATGTCTCGGCTTTTAAGCGTTTGTTTTCTGCATGTTCCCAAATATTCATTTTACTTGAGTGGTGAGCTGACGTCTATTGGGTGATAAGTATTCAAGGTAAAAATGTGGAGTAGACGGCTCTACTGCTCAGGCAAATGGTAGAGGTGCAGGGCTGCTTGGTCTGACTCACCCAGTCAGAAGCATAAAGTAACAAATAGTAAGAGATAAGCAGGCACACTCATATATAGGGTACAAATAGTAATTTATTGATGGTCTATTTTAGTAAATAAAAGGGTAAAAATGAGGTTTAGTGAGGGTACGGGGTGTATAGAGTGATCACCAGTGAGTGAAAAGGTGATAGATGTCCTGTAGGGTAGCCCTTTGAAAAATTAGCGTGTATATACGGTTATGGTGAAGAGAACCCGGGTATGGGTCTTAGTTGAAATCCTTCAAAAGTGAAAAAATATATGGGAAGATGTATATTGTAATAGATGTGGGAAACAATAAAAATGTGGGAAACAATAAAAAAGGGGGTAAAAGCTTTGGAAAAATAGTCCTTCTTAAAAATGTGGAAAAATAAGAAATCAAAATTGATAATATTCATAAAAGTCTTTCATAAAAATAAAAATATGGTAATAGAGCTGTCTTGCAGTCTTTGATATAGTGACCACAGTGTGGTGGATAAAATCAATTATAGTAAAAGATCTTGCGATGAGGATGTTATCCTGTATTGCCCCTTTATATGATCAGTATATGGGGTATCAGGTAGCCAAATATGCAGAGTGCTGCGCAACAGAGGATGGTGCGTCTGTGCAAATATTACATGTAGATAATAGTTGCCATTTGTTGGAATCCATATAACATACTGTATGGGGGCAGAGGTGTTCTGTGCCTGAGTGCGGCGTCCCGCACTGTCTCTGGCTACAGAAATCACTTACCCTTCTTGACGTTTGTGGCTTGTATCCTTTCGGTCCTCTGGTGATGGTTCCCGATGGTCGGCTGTAGTGATCCGATCCTGCTCTGCAGAGTCAGCGGCGTAGCCTCGTGTTGCCTAGGACGCCGGGGGGCGTGGTTCGCGCGTCTAAGGAGTGACGTAGGTGGTCACGTGATCGCAGAATCTTGTTAGGCGTACTCGCAGTGCTTCTCCTGCTCTGTAGATAGCGGCGGATAATCCAATGATCCAATGAACCTCTTAATCCTCTTAAACGCGTTTCGGGACTTTATCCCTTCATCAGTAAGTGGAGGATTCTAGAGGATACTGTGGTTTTTATAGGGTGGTGTCAATCAATCAATTTATCAGTCAATTGAACTCAATGAGGAGTTTGATGTATTCAGAGGGTTATTTTATTTCAGTTCACACTGGCCAGTTCACTTGTGACTTAATAAAGTATGCAAATTATCAAGGGGATCAATAGATGGATAGAAGTGTATAGTAGAGATTATACACCTCCACATATTTGTGTCATTGTCTAAATGATGTTGATCAGTTTTTGAATAAAATTAGTATTATGCAGATTGATGGATCTGACCAATATTTGTGATTTGGATTTTTGTTTTTTCAAGGAGGATCCCTCATATGTTTTTGTTTTTTCAAGTGGATCTCTCATATGGCATCTATATATATTGCCTATATTGTATTGTATAGGGATAGTACTGCTAAGTATAGTTTAGCAATGTGGATTGCTTATTGGACAGTTATTTGGTATAGTGAACTTGTTGCTTTTGGGGAGTGGGGTATATTATCCTTTCTATAGATGTTGCCTCAAAATGTGAGGCGTATGGTACTTCTGATGTGCTCAAGCTGTGGATACATGCGGAAGATACGCCCATGATGTCACTGGTCCGTAATATAAAAGACCCAGCGAACATCTGGGTCCATCAATAGCACATGTATCAAAGGGGATGGGTCACCAAAGTATATTATATTTTCTATAGATGTTGCCTCAAAATGTGAGGCCTATGGTACTCCTGATGTGCTCAAGCTGTGGATACATGTGGAGGATACGCCCATGACGTCACTGGTCCGTAATATGAAAGACCCAGCGAACATCTGGGTCCATCAGTAGCACATGTACCAAAAGGGATGGGCCACCAAGGTATGTCCTTTAGTGTGGTCTTTGCGATATAGGGAGCTTGTTAGTCTAAAGGGGTGCACTTATGTTGTGATTTTTATGGTTTTCTTTCTTCATTTTCTAATTGTAAATGTTGTATCATTATGAAGAGCCTGTAGTAGTGCCAAGGTGATTCAACTGTTGTCACTGGTCCATAATGAAAAGGAACTAGCAGATCTTTGTGTCTGTTAGTTATGGAAGTATATCCAGAGGTCTTGATATACTTTAGTTACTGGCATCTTTTTGGTATAGTTACTGGCGTCTTTTTAGTATACAATGGGAGATGTTTGTTGTATAAGGGATATCTATTGTATCATTGGTCAGTGATGTGGAGGGACCAGAGACTATGTCGGTTAATCTTCCCTGTATGTATCCAAGGAGGATGAAGATAGGAGCACGGAAGAGACATGTTTGTGTGGATTGGTACATAGGTGTTGACGGCCCTAAGTTTGGGGGTTCATCCCATCTCAAATTGCGGGACCTAGTTGATGTGTTGATCTGTTTCAGCTTTATGTGGTTATCTTTTGTGTTGTTTTGATGGCCTAATTGTTGTCTGAGTCTTTTTATTTGGTATTTACTTGTGGTAGAAGTGGGTATCCGTGTGTGTGGTTGGTGAGGGGCAACCAAATAAAAAGACTCAGACAACAATTAGGCCATCAAAACAACACAAAAGATAACCACATAAAGCTGAAACAGATCAACACATCAACTAGGTCCCGCAATTTGAGATGGGATGAACCCCCAAACTTAGGGCCGTCAACACCTATGTACCAATCCACACAAACATGTCTCTTCCGTGCTCCTATCTTCATCCTCCTTGGATACATACAGGGAAGATTAACCGACATAGTCTCTGGTCCCTCCACATCACTGACCAATGATACAATAGATATCCCTTATACAACAAACATCTCCCATTGTATACTAAAAAGACGCCAGTAACTATACCAAAAAGATGCCAGTAACTAAAGTATATCAAGACCTCTGGATATACTTCCATAACTAACAGACACAAAGATCTGCTAGTTCCTTTTCATTATGGACCAGTGACAACAGTTGAATCACCTTGGCACTACTACAGGCTCTTCATAATGATACAACATTTACAATTAGAAAATGAAGAAAGAAAACCATAAAAATCACAACATAAGTGCACCCCTTTAGACTAACAAGCTCCCTATATCGCAAAGACCACACTAAAGGACATACCTTGGTGGCCCATCCCTTTTGGTACATGTGCTACTGATGGACCCAGATGTTCGCTGGGTCTTTCATATTACGGACCAGTGACGTCATGGGCGTATCCTCCACATGTATCCACAGCTTGAGCACATCAGGAGTACCATAGGCCTCACATTTTGAGGCAACATCTATAGAAAATATAATATACTTTGGTGACCCATCCCCTTTGATACATGTGCTATTGATGGACCCAGATGTTCGCTGGGTCTTTTATATTACGGACCAGTGACATCATGGGCGTATCTTCCGCATGTATCCACAGCTTGAGCACATCAGAAGTACCATACGCCTCACATTTTGAGGCAACATCTATAGAAAGGATAATATACCCCACTCCCCAAAAGCAACAAGTTCACTATACCAAATAACTGTCCAATAAGCAATCCACATTGCTAAACTATACTTAGCAGTACTATCCCTATACAATACAATATAGGCAATATATATAGATGCCATATGAGAGATCCACTTGAAAAAACAAAAACATATGAGGGATCCTCCTTGAAAAAACAAAAATCCAAATCACAAATATTGGTCAGATCCATCAATCTGCATAATACTAATTTTATTCAAAAACTGATCAACATCATTTAGACAATGACACAAATATGTGGAGGTGTATAATCTCTACTATACACTTCTATCCATCTATTGATCCCCTTGATAATTTGCATACTTTATTAAGTCACAAGTGAACTGGCCAGTGTGAACTGAAATAAAATAACCCTCTGAATACATCAAACTCCTCATTGAGTTCAATTGACTGATAAATTGATTGATTGACACCACCCTATAAAAACCACAGTATCCTCTAGAATCCTCCACTTACTGATGAAGGGATAAAGTCCCGAAACGCGTTTAAGAGGATTAAGAGGTTCATTGGATCATTGGATTATCCGCCGCTATCTACAGAGCAGGAGAAGCACTGCGAGTACGCCTAACAAGATTCTGCGATCACGTGACCACCTACGTCACTCCTTAGACGCGCGAACCACGCCCCCCGGCGTCCTAGGCAACACGAGGCTACGCCGCTGACTCTGCAGAGCAGGATCGGATCACTACAGCCGACCATCGGGAACCATCACCAGAGGACCGAAAGGATACAAGCCACAAACGTCAAGAAGGGTAAGTGATTTCTGTAGCCAGAGACAGTGCGGGACGCCGCACTCAGGCACAGAACACCTCTGCCCCCATACAGTATGTTATATGGATTCCAACAAATGGCAACTATTATCTACATGTAATATTTGCACAGACGCACCATCCTCTGTTGCGCAGCACTCTGCATATTTGGCTACCTGATACCCCATATACTGATCATATAAAGGGGCAATACAGGATAACATCCTCATCGCAAGATCTTTTACTATAATTGATTTTATCCACCACACTGTGGTCACTATATCAAAGACTGCAAGACAGCTCTATTACCATATTTTTATTTTTATGAAAGACTTTTATGAATATTATCAATTTTGATTTCTTATTTTTCCACATTTTTAAGAAGGACTATTTTTCCAAAGCTTTTACCCCCTTTTTTATTGTTTCCCACATTTTTATTGTTTCCCACATCTATTACAATATACATCTTCCCATATATTTTTTCACTTTTGAAGGATTTCAACTAAGACCCATACCCGGGTTCTCTTCACCATAACCGTATATACACGCTAATTTTTCAAAGGGCTACCCTACAGGACATCTATCACCTTTTCACTCACTGGTGATCACTCTATACACCCCGTACCCTCACTAAACCTCATTTTTACCCTTTTATTTACTAAAATAGACCATCAATAAATTACTATTTGTACCCTATATATGAGTGTGCCTGCTTATCTCTTACTATTTGTTACTTTATGCTTCTGACTGGGTGAGTCAGACCAAGCAGCCCTGCACCTCTACCATTTGCCTGAGCAGTAGAGCCGTCTACTCCACATTTTTACCTTGAATACTTATCACCCAATAGACGTCAGCTCACCACTCAAGTAAAATGAATATTTGGGAACATGCAGAAAACAAACGCTTAAAAGCCGAGACATATAGTTTTGAAACGACAGTCACAATAGACCAAGAACCAGACATGCTAGAAACCTTCAAAAAAACTGAATACCTACTAATAAAACAACTCAAACAAAGGTGGGAGATCAAATCATTAAAACAATACATTGAACATAAAAAAGTACCCAAGGGACTTCAATTAATCAAAACACCTGCCCAAGATTTATGGGAAAGAGAATTCAATGAGGAATGGGACTCACTATTACACGAACATTCCCTCTCACTGATGCACTTAATTATAAAAAGGAGAACCACTATATTAAAAGAAACCACAGCACAAATAGATGAAATTAAAATTAAAATGGAAAAGTTTACCATCAACGACAATTATAACAATTGGCAACAAAAACTCTGTAACAATCTAGACAGAGCAGAACAAGAAATTATGAATAAAAAAGTTAGAAAATTGAGAAACAATATAACCCAAAGAAAAGAACACAGGGATAATCAAAACACCAATCCCATTGATAAGGAGATATCCAACCATAGAGAAGAAATTGAAAACACCCAACAGATTGCAACCCAAAAGTTGAACAAATATCCAATATCCACAAGCAACAGATTTGAAGTGTTGGAAGAACAGAACCATTTTTTAGACCGGACTCCTCCACACCACAGACCCCACACCAGACAGAGACCACCCCGCTCCCCATCACCTACCCCCCAAAACCACAAATACAACCTAAGATACAGACAACCATCACCAGAACAAGATTACAGACCGCATCATCAACACAACTCACAACATCCAAAGAGGGCACAACAATCAGGAGAGAAACACCAAGCACCACAAAGGAGAGACAACCACCAAACCTATCAAACACGACAACACGATGCAAGAAAAAGATACGTAGAGGAAGGGGATATAAGACCAAAATACAACAGATAGACCACCATGAGGACACTATTATAAACCTTAGTAATGCCACGCTTAATAAAGCCCAAGTTAGCCTTTTAAATAAAGGACTAAAATTCGCACCTACCAATACACATAACAAATTTGACACATACATAGGCATAGAAAAATTCATCCGCAAACTCTGTCTGAAAAAATACCATATGAAGAACCCTGTAATGAAAGAAACAACAATCAATAAAACATATGAACACACCTCACTAAAAAGTATCTCCAAAAAATACCCACGACAAGAAATAGGACAAGAAATTGCAGCATTTAAACAATGCGTAGAAAGAGACATACGAAAAATGAAAGAACAACCAAGGAAATGGAACAACCTGTCTAGAAAAGAAACAGAGGCCATTAAACAACTACAAAAGGACAAAGATATAATAATACATCCGGCAGATAAGGGAGGAGCGATCGTCATCCAAAATGTCTCTGACTACAACAACGAGTGCATGAGACAACTAGCTGACACTAACACATACAAAAAACTTAAATATAACCCAACGGAACAATATTATCAAGAACTAATACAATACTGTGAAAAAGGGAAAGAAAATGGTATCATATCCGAAACAGAACACACCTTTATAATAAATACGCCTCAAAGGCTGCCAGCACTATACTGCCTCCCGAAAATACACAAGAACAAAAGCAACCCACCAGGCCGTCCCATCATTTCCGGCATACAATCACTAACCAGTAACTTATCACAATACATTGATACACTACTACAACCAAGAGTAAAAAACATCCATTCATATGTCAAAGACACAACACAAATTATTAAAACAATTGAAAACTTAAAATTTGAAACACACTGGCATATAGGAACATTAGATGTCCAATCTCTCTACACCTGCATCAATCATCAACAGGGTACAGAAGCAGTTAAAAAACAACTAACAAAAGAAGCCACATTACCACCGGAACAGATAGACTATATAATAGAGGGCATACAATTCATACTCAACCATAATTATTTTTACTGGAACTCGGATTTTTACATCCAGACCCAAGGAACAGCCATGGGCACCAGATTCGCCCCCAGTTACGCAAATCTATTCATGGCGCAGTGGGAGGACGAAACCATAGCGCCCAGACTGGGGTCGGATCTGGTGCTCTGGCAAAGATATATTGACGACATCATATTCATCTGGCAAGACACTAAAGATAACCTAGACATATTTCTAACCACCATCAATATAAACCCATACGGCCTAAAATTTACCTCATCCATCAGTACATCAAAAATAGAATTCTTAGATCTACAAATAACAATAGAAAACAACAAACTCATATGCACCACCTATCATAAACCAACATCCAAAAATAGCTTCATTCAATACGACAGTTGTCATTTACCATCATGGCTTACTAATATCCCACAAGGACAATTTCGCAGAGTGAAGAGAAACTGTACGACAGAATCTGATTTTGACAAAGAAGCTGAAAAGATGAAAACACAATTTATAGACAAAAAATATCCCATTGAACTATTACATACATCACTAAACAAAGTCAAAAAAATGGAAAGAACAACATTTTTCAATAAGTCAACAAAAAAACCAGAAGAAGGAGATGCCACACCCAGGATTATAATACCATATAACCCACAGTACAAAAAAATCAAAAAAATTATCAATAGTCATTGGTATCATATAAAACAGGATAAAATAATAGGGACCATCATCAACGACACTCCATTAATCACCTTTACCAAAGCTCCAAATCTAGGCCTAAAAATCGCACCCACCATCAAATACAACAAAGAGCACATAACATCAATCCAAAAATGGGCAGACATCACCGGCTTTTTTAGATGCGGAAAATGCAATAATTGCCGTACTACATCATTTCCAAAGAAAACCACTTGCGTCACATCCAAAATCAATTCCCACAAACAAGAAATCAAAGAATTCCTAACATGCAGCTCAACAGAAGTGATTTACGCCTTAGAATGCCCATGCCAGAAACTATATATAGGCCGCACCAAAAGGACACTTCAAAAACGGGTATCAGAACATATAGCAAACATAAGGAAAGGTTACGATAAACACACAGTATCAAATCATTTCAGAATCATCCACAATAAGGACCCATCTGGACTCAAATACACAGCATTGGAAAAGGTAAAGAAAGACTGGAGAGGGGGCAATTTCATACAAAATTGTCCAGAGTTGAGTCCAGAAGAATTTTTGAATTCAACTCTGTTCTACCAAATGGATTGAATGCAGAAATGGAAATTTTTGGGTTCCTTTGATTGGGGGGTTGCCGCTCCCCGATGGGTAACCGGAATGGTTTATTCATTCCTTCCGGTTGCCCCTTGACGAGCGGCTGCCCCTCACCAACCACACACACGGATACCCACTTCTACCACAAGTAAATACCAAATAAAAAGACTCAGACAACAATTAGGCCATCAAAACAACACAAAAGATAACCACATAAAGCTGAAACAGATCAACACATCAACTAGGTCCCGCAATTTGAGATGGGATGAACCCCCAAACTTAGGGCCGTCAACACCTATGTACCAATCCACACAAACATGTCTCTTCCGTGCTCCTATCTTCATCCTCCTTGGATACATACAGGGAAGATTAACCGACATAGTCTCTGGTCCCTCCACATCACTGACCAATGATACAATAGATATCCCTTATACAACAAACATCTCCCATTGTATACTAAAAAGACGCCAGTAACTATACCAAAAAGATGCCAGTAACTAAAGTATATCAAGACCTCTGGATATACTTCCATAACTAACAGACACAAAGATCTGCTAGTTCCTTTTCATTATGGACCAGTGACAACAGTTGAATCACCTTGGCACTACTACAGGCTCTTCATAATGATACAACATTTACAATTAGAAAATGAAGAAAGAAAACCATAAAAATCACAACATAAGTGCACCCCTTTAGACTAACAAGCTCCCTATATCGCAAAGACCACACTAAAGGACATACCTTGGTGGCCCATCCCTTTTGGTACATGTGCTACTGATGGACCCAGATGTTCGCTGGGTCTTTCATATTACGGACCAGTGACGTCATGGGCGTATCCTCCACATGTATCCACAGCTTGAGCACATCAGGAGTACCATAGGCCTCACATTTTGAGGCAACATCTATAGAAAATATAATATACTTTGGTGACCCATCCCCTTTGATACATGTGCTATTGATGGACCCAGATGTTCGCTGGGTCTTTTATATTACGGACCAGTGACATCATGGGCGTATCTTCCGCATGTATCCACAGCTTGAGCACATCAGAAGTACCATACGCCTCACATTTTGAGGCAACATCTATAGAAAGGATAATATACCCCACTCCCCAAAAGCAACAAGTTCACTATACCAAATAACTGTCCAATAAGCAATCCACATTGCTAAACTATACTTAGCAGTACTATCCCTATACAATACAATATAGGCAATATATATAGATGCCATATGAGAGATCCACTTGAAAAAACAAAAACATATGAGGGATCCTCCTTGAAAAAACAAAAATCCAAATCACAAATATTGGTCAGATCCATCAATCTGCATAATACTAATTTTATTCAAAAACTGATCAACATCATTTAGACAATGACACAAATATGTGGAGGTGTATAATCTCTACTATACACTTCTATCCATCTATTGATCCCCTTGATAATTTGCATACTTTATTAAGTCACAAGTGAACTGGCCAGTGTGAACTGAAATAAAATAACCCTCTGAATACATCAAACTCCTCATTGAGTTCAATTGACTGATAAATTGATTGATTGACACCACCCTATAAAAACCACAGTATCCTCTAGAATCCTCCACTTACTGATGAAGGGATAAAGTCCCGAAACGCGTTTAAGAGGATTAAGAGGTTCATTGGATCATTGGATTATCCGCCGCTATCTACAGAGCAGGAGAAGCACTGCGAGTACGCCTAACAAGATTCTGCGATCACGTGACCACCTACGTCACTCCTTAGACGCGCGAACCACGCCCCCCGGCGTCCTAGGCAACACGAGGCTACGCCGCTGACTCTGCAGAGCAGGATCGGATCACTACAGCCGACCATCGGGAACCATCACCAGAGGACCGAAAGGATACAAGCCACAAACGTCAAGAAGGGTAAGTGATTTCTGTAGCCAGAGACAGTGCGGGACGCCGCACTCAGGCACAGAACACCTCTGCCCCCATACAGTATGTTATATGGATTCCAACAAATGGCAACTATTATCTACATGTAATATTTGCACAGACGCACCATCCTCTGTTGCGCAGCACTCTGCATATTTGGCTACCTGATACCCCATATACTGATCATATAAAGGGGCAATACAGGATAACATCCTCATCGCAAGATCTTTTACTATAATTGATTTTATCCACCACACTGTGGTCACTATATCAAAGACTGCAAGACAGCTCTATTACCATATTTTTATTTTTATGAAAGACTTTTATGAATATTATCAATTTTGATTTCTTATTTTTCCACATTTTTAAGAAGGACTATTTTTCCAAAGCTTTTACCCCCTTTTTTATTGTTTCCCACATTTTTATTGTTTCCCACATCTATTACAATATACATCTTCCCATATATTTTTTCACTTTTGAAGGATTTCAACTAAGACCCATACCCGGGTTCTCTTCACCATAACCGTATATACACGCTAATTTTTCAAAGGGCTACCCTACAGGACATCTATCACCTTTTCACTCACTGGTGATCACTCTATACACCCCGTACCCTCACTAAACCTCATTTTTACCCTTTTATTTACTAAAATAGACCATCAATAAATTACTATTTGTACCCTATATATGAGTGTGCCTGCTTATCTCTTACTATTTTTTACAATAGTGTATCGCCTCTCATAAGAAAGAGGTGTTGTCTGAAGTCTTCAGACCAGGTCTCAACACAAACTCCAAGATGTTGAAAGCTTTGAGATAATTTAGTACGAAGTTAACCGGAGGTTGGATGCAGCTTGTGTCTAGTTACTTACCAGACCCTCATGTCTGTTCTTTACCATCACAGTAGATGTATGAAACCGCTCTATAGTGTCCAGCGAGGGAAAGTGAAAAGAACCTACCTGTGGGCTACTGTTCAATGCCCTCCCTGACTACTGCGTCTGAGCAGTGGGAAGTTCAGGGTTACACATTCGAATAGGGAATAACTAATAGACTGTTAGGTGTCTGAACACTGGGAACCCCTCCAATAATGAAAACAGTGGGCCCCATACCCTACGGAGCTCCCTGAATTAAATGCAGCAGCGGGTAGTGTATGTACCTGCCACCCCATTCATTCTCTATTGGACTGCTGGGGATAGCTGAGGACAGTGCTTGGCTATTTCTAGCGGTCGCGTAGAGAATAAATGTAGCGCCAAGGCGCATGCTCCACCAGCCCCTCCATTCATTTCGGGGCATGGGGGCAGTCCCAGTGGTCAGACATATAAATGTATCCTGCGGATTATTACATTACCAGAATACCCTTTTAAAGGGGTTGGCCCATCTCGCACTTCTATGCCACCAGTGTCAGAAAGGTACGGCCCACAAAGTGAATGAGGGCACACCATGTATGCGCGCC
Source organism: Bufo bufo (assembly GCF_905171765.1). Lineage (NCBI taxonomy): Eukaryota > Metazoa > Chordata > Amphibia > Anura > Bufonidae > Bufo > Bufo bufo. The sequence goes on along the minus strand of NC_053393.1, from coordinate 179,120,668 downwards.
CACCCTCTATTCACTTTTATGGGAGTGCCGAAACTTCCATAGAGGTGATCGGAGAGGCGATCGTGCTTGCATAGTTCACTGTCCATTCACTTCTATGGGAGTTCTGGACATAGCCGAGATGCGTGGTGCTCTCTTCTTCATTTTGGGGGCCCTGTTCTAGAGTTAGGTGGGACCTGCACCTATCGGACAAGATGGGCCAACCCCTTTAAGTCCATTTTCCTATGTCTGTTAGAAAGACTGAAACCATTTAGATTCTGCGTATATCTAGTGAAATTCGGCACGTTGATAACACCCTCCAGAAAGTCATTTTGTTGAAAGTTTAAAGTGTTCTTGCACTTTTAACAAACTTCTGATAGGTAGCGGTCTGAGTGCCGAGACCCCTGCCAATCGCTATAACAAGGAGATAGAAGAGCTCCAACAGAGCGCTATCTCTCCTCGGCACTGGAGACGGGGGTCATAGACTTTCTCTTGAGCCCGTCTTCAGCAGCGAGGAGAGACAGCTCCCGGTGTCGATGCTTCTTTCTCCTTGTTTTAGTGATATTTGATGGCCTGTACGGCACTCTTTAATTCACCCAAATGTGCGATGTGGTAATTAAATTCCACCTTTGTTTTGCAGACATTGCGGCTGATTGCACAGTATGCGGGTCGTGCGTTCCGCGGGTTTGTGACAGCGCTCTGTGGTCTTGCTGTTCCTCGGCTGGCTGTTTTCTCTATGTGGTCAGATCAGGTAAGATATGCTGTCCATGTGCAGATTGTAGATATCAAAGCTGCTGATTCCTACTCAAATGTTAGGGTTGGGAATGGGATCTGTTTAGGGTAGAGGTACGCTATAAATCCTCACTTAATGGTCATCCATAGTGTGCCCTGAGCAGGGTTGGATGGAGAGACGGCAGATGTGATCCTTCTCGTGCGCCATGACCCAAGGTCAGATCTTGGTTATGTTGTCTGTGTTCTGTAAATGGAGAGAGGAGAAGTCTAGCAGATGAACTAATGCTATTGGACTGTGTCTGATGAGACGAGGCACGTTCACCCAAACCAGATTTATCCTCCACACACAGGTCGCGCTACATTTTTTCTGGAAGAGTAAAAATACTCCTCTTACCATTTTTGAGGAGTATTTTTAGCCGATGAGGAGTACGAAAGTTACAGTAATTCAAATAGTTAATACGAAGGCCTACGTAACATTAAAGAGGACCTTTCACTAGAATAAAAAATGTAAACTAAGCATACAGACATGGAGAGCGGCGCCCAGGGATCCCCCTGCACTTACTGTTATACCTGGGCGCCGCTCCGTTCTCCCGGTATAGGCTCCGGTATCTTCAAATGTTCAGTTCAACTGGGTGGAGCCTGCCGGCGTCTCCTTCTCCCAGGCTGTAGCGCTGGCCAATCGCAGCGCTCAGCTCATAGTCTGAGAGTTATTTTTTTTCTCTCAGGCTATGAGCTGAGCACTGCGATTGGCCAGCGCTACAGCCTGGGAGAAGGAGACGCCGGCAGGCTCCACCCAGTTGAACTGAACATATGAAGATACCGGAGCCTATACCGGGAGAACGGAGCGGCGCCCAGGGATAATAGTAAGTGCAGGGAGATCCCTGGGCGCCGCTCTCCATGTCTGTATAGCTAGTTTACATTTTTTATTCTAGTGAAAGATCCTCTTTAAGGGCTCATTCAGACGGCCGTATGCTGTCCGCAAAAATACTGAATGCTATCCGTTTTTTTGCGGATCCGCAAAAAAACGGATCTGCAAAAAAACGGATAGCATTCAGTATTTTTGCGGACCCATAGACTTCAGTGGGGCCATGTCCTGATTTTCACGGACAAGTATAGGACATGTTTAATTTTTTTTGCGGATCCGCAAAAAAACGGATAGCATTCAGTATTTTTGCGGACAGCATACGGCCGTCTGAATGAGCCCTAAGGGTTTGCTATTTATGCAGGGAAACGATTACTAGTATTCTAGAACTGTCGTCCATGCATAAATAGCAAATTTAGACAATTTTAAATTTAGCTGACATCATATACTAAACATAAGACCACTGCCACCTAAACAGGGCCACCAGTTTTTGCTGGTATAGACGCGAACAGTAGACTCCTTATTACAGTCATTCCTCCAACGCCTAAAGCTGCGGACACTGTTACATGAGAGCTTCCCCCTCTGCAGTGGTCTCAGATTGTAGTTAACTGCTTTTTGATAGAAAATGGACGTACTGCTATTGAAAACTATTAACTGCCTGAATAAGGTACGTTAAACATAACTTTATTGTGTTCTTTTATAAAAAAAAATCGGTTCTCCACCAAATCTGGCGATCAGGCTAGTAGTGTGAACTGGTGTATAAAGGGTATTTATAAATACTTCCTCCTCAACTCACACCAGAGTGAAGTATTTATAAATATCCTTTATACACCAGTTCACACTACTAGCCTGATCGCCAGATTTGGTGGAGAACCGATTTTTTTTTATAAAAGAACACAATAAAGTTGTTTTTAACGTACCTTATTCAGGCAGTTAATAGTGGTCTCAGACTGGATGCTAATGCTACGTAGTCTTAGGGTGGCACAGAGAGCTCTGCAGAGTCAGGTTGGCACAGTATGAGGCTATGTAGGCTTAGGGTGGCACAGAGAGCTCTGCAGGGTCAGGTTGGCACAGTATGAGGCTATGTAGGCTTAGTGTGGCACAGAGAGCTCTGCAGAGTCAGGTTGGCACAGTATGAGGCTATGTAGGCTTAGGGTTGCACAGAGAGCTCTGCAGGGTCAGGTTGGCACAGTATGAGGCTATGTAGGCTTAGAGTGGCACAGAGAGCTCTGCAGGGTCAGGTTGGCACAGTATGAGGCTATGTAGGCTTAGTGTGGCACAGAGAGCTCTGCAGAGTCAGGTTGGCACAGTATGAGGCTATGTAGGCTTAGGGTTGCACAGAGAGCTCTGCAGGGTCAGGTTGGCACAGTATGAGGCTATGTAGGCTTAGGGTGGCACAGAGAGCTCTGCAGGGTCAGGTTGGCACAGTATGAGGCTATGTAGGCTTAGAGTGGCACAGAGAGCTCTGCCGGGTCAGGTTGGCACAGTATGAGGCTATGTAGGCTTAGGGTGGCACAGAGAGCTCTGCAGGGTCAGGTTGGCACAGTATGAGGCTATGTAGGCTTAGAGTGGCACAGAGAGCTCTGCAGGGTCAGGTTGGCACAGTATGAGGCTATGTAGGCTTAGGGTTGCACAGAGAGCTCTGCAGAGTCAGGTTGGCACAGTATGAGGCTATGTAGGCTTAGAGTGGCACAGAGAGCTCTGCAGGGTCAGGTTGGCACAGTATGAGGCTATGTAGGCTTAGGGTGGCACAGAGAGCTCTGCAGAGTCAGGTTGGCACAGTATGAGGCTATGTAGGCTTAGGGTTGCACAGAGCTCTGCAGGGTCAGGTTGGCACAGTATGAGGCTATGTAGGCTTAGGGTAGCACAGAGAGCTCTGCAGAGTCAGGTTGGCACAGTATGAGGCTATGTAGGCTTAGGGTAGCACAGTGTGATAATGTACTGTATGTAGTGCACATAGTGAGATGTAGTGTGATTGGGTACTGTTATACTATTATAGTGTACATAGTGTGATAATGTACTGTATATACTGTTATAGTGTACATAGTGATACGGTATACAGTGTGATAGTGTCATGGACTATAGTGCACATTGTTTAATAGTGTACGGTATATAGTGGGACAGTGATGCTTTTCCTTGGTCACTACTGTCTGTGTGTGAACCCGACCCTAACGCTCATGCAGCCTCCTGTTCCATGGTGCTTGCAGCCTCCTCTCTTCTCCCCTGTTATCTCCAGGACGTGCATTGGCAATGAGACTAGGGGTATCTGTAAGTCAGTCATGCTGTGACATCTGTGTCCCCGCACCGGGTACACAGGCACATCACAGTTTGCTGGACCTATAAGCTGCTCCTCCTTTATTTTTATGGCTATGGGACAATAGAATGACCTGCCCTGAGGGTTTCCCTCCCGTGTCCTCACAGTCTTGCAGCTGGCGGTCAGACCCAAGTCTGAGGTTGGTGTTGCTTGCTGCTGGTCTCCTGTTGGCGTGTCCAGCGCTGAGACCCTCGCTGACTTCTATAAGCAGGAGTCTGAAGCGCTCAGCCACTTTTCCTTACTGCTAAGCACAGTAGTGAAGACAGTCCCCTAGACCTTCTATTGAGGCCGTCTTCACTACCGCACTCAGCAGGGAGGGGAGACGGCGCTCGGCTGAGCGTTGCAGACTCATCACTATAGGGAAAAACAAGGCGCTTAGATCCGGGACCCCCACTATTTCACTACTCAGCAAGGCCACTTACCACGCCAGTGAGGATCGTGCGCCTGCTTCCTTACTTCAGAGCGGTGTGCCATAAGCTCCGGCAGCACGCTCAAACTGACCAATCACTAAGCTCCTTACTGTAAGGAGCTTTGTTATTGGTTGTTTCAAGCAGCAGCATCGGTGCGCTGCCTGCGCCGTTGACAGCGCTCACTGCGCTGATGAATGGCAGGGAAAAGTCTAAGGTGTATTGGTACGCCTTAGGCTTTTTCCAGGGAGTAAAATGGCCTGAACAGGCGTCTATGACTCTTGTACAGGCGTTATTGCCACCTCTGCCTCCACATTATCAGTTGTGTGGACTACAAGTAAATCTGTCCTGAAAAGGTAAAACTTTTTGTTTGTCATAGAGACAAATAAAAAGTTCTGATCGGTGGGGGTTTGAGAGCTGAGACCCCCACAGATCACTATATCAAGGAGAGAGAGGCACATACCCGGTACATATCACACCCTCTCCTCACTGGAGATGACAGGGCCAATAGAAGTCTCAATTATGTCCTCCGCAGTGATGAGAGAGAGAATGCGATATGTGAACACTTCTCTCCTCATTCTAGTGATCGGCGGGGGTCTCAGCACATAGGTCCTCACCTATCAAAACTTTTTGTCTCTATGACATATCAAAAGTTTTACCAAAACTCAGTAACACTTGACATTGGTGACAGTATTGTGTGCGTCTACATGGCATGGGAAGAGAGACATTCTGGTAATGATTGCTTTTCTTCATTTTCCTCTCCGTGTCCACAGGAAGACAACATTTTTTTGCACTAATATCCCGATACTGGTTTGTTCTTTATGTGGTTTTATTAGTTATTATCTCCAGGTAGGTCATCAATATCAAGTCCGTCATGGTCCCCCACCGATCAGCTGTTTCGGGCAGCCATGTCGGCAATAACTGTACAGTGTACGGAGCTGGAGGCAGAAAGCTGCATACACTGTGTAGTGGCCGTGCCGGGGTACTGCAGCTTAGCTTCCATTCAAGTGAATGGGCGCTGAGCTCCGGTACACCAGTGTAAGAAATTACACTGTGTGCGAAGCCTTCTGATTCTGCTTCGTACCCTGTTAGTTTCCGTCGCCGCAGCTGATCGGAGGAGTTGCAAGGTGTCAGACCTCCACCAATCTCATATTGATGACCTATCCTTTAAGTTAAAATCTCATCCACTTTGCCGCTACTTTGTTCTGAGTTCTGCAGATTCGTACAGAAAGTCCACTGCATTCCACTAAATGCGGATGTAGTCTGTCATTAACCCCTTCACAACACCCACAGTGAGTAAAAAAAGATCAAAAAGTCTTACACACCCCAAGAGGGTATCACTGAAAACTACAGATGACCCTGCAAAAAATGAGCCATCACACAGCTCTGTAGACATAACTATAAAAAAGAATCAATGTAGAATATAGAGTAGTTGTGCACTCCTCATTTGGAAGAATACAACTGACGTATAAAACAAAAATATATTGATTACAATTTTAATCCAATAACTGTATGGCAGTATCCAATATGCAAGGAATCTCAGAGACATTCAAGGTCGGGTAAACCAATGGATGTCTCAGATAGTCCCCAAATGGTTAAATAGACCCCCATGTTGTTTATTATCTGAAAAATCTGCAATATTATTTGAAAAAATCGGCAGGACTGTCAACTATTCCAAAAAATCGGCAGTATTATCCACTATTTGAAAAGACGCATGAAAAATGCAAGGTGATTCCGTTATACTAATACCAATGGAAGATTGATAGAATACTGATTCCATGCCAGTTAAGACATTAATTGAATAAGACTATATAAGGTCTGTTATATTTGGGGGTCTCCTAACCACTGAGGAAGGAGACAGATCTCTGAAACGCGTATGGTGAGGACCCCCAGACGCTATTCATCATTATCGAGGTTTTGTTAGAGCGCTCTCACTATTATTCAAGCGGTATTCGACGCTACGAGCATTTGGACCCTGCAACTCTGATAACTACTCCTGACCAGAAGGAGACGCCGGAAGATCAGAAGATCGTCAGCGCTGTAGGCACGTGGGACGCCGCGGCCACAGGCACAAACAGCACCAACCTATTGCTCTAAACACCGGGAGTACAAAAATATCACCTGCGGCAGACACGTAGTATACTGGCTGACCCTCCGCTGTACTGCGATACTGCCAGGCTGTGTTCCAGTCGAGTCATCAAACTGTGAGTAAGGGCATTGTCTCTTAGCCCGATCACTTCTATAATTGCAGGAACAATCGCTAATGTATTCCAAGGTATGATACCTCATTTCAACACTGAAGTGATACTTCGTTACATAATTGGAATCATTCAAAGCCATCTATTGCAATAGATATTGCCGTTTTTCATAGTGGATGAACTTTTTTATTAATTTTTTTTTGTTACATTTTAACCAGTGCAATTCCGCAGTGGATGAAGTAATCATTGGAAGAATCCTCACACACAGTTTTCTATCATATAGAGGTGGAATTCGCCCCTCTTTCCCCCCCCCCCCCCCTTTCTCTACAGGTGGAACTTTCCATATATAGGTGGAAACATCCTATATTTAAGTGAATGATTTCTTTCCATAGGTTGACTCATTTTTTGAATTTATTATAATTTTTTTAAAGGTGGACTCACGTTATGAATTTATTATAATATTTAGGTGGATTCACGTTTTATTATATACCTCACGTTTGTGTTTTTATTATTTTCATCTTGTGGTCCCATTGTGGATAACATTTACTGCTTTCACTTGGTTGAATTGTGGATGAATTTTCGATCACTATATTGATGAATTCTGATTAATGATTATACCCGTCTGAAGAGAATTGCCATATTTTTAATCTTATTTTATTCTTTCTGAACAGTTAGAGGTCTATATAACCATTTGGGGACTATCTGAGACATCCATTGGTTTACCCGACCTTGAATGTCTCTGAGATTCCTTGCATATTGGATACTGCCATACAGTTATTGGATTAAAATTGTAATCAATATATTTTTGTTTTATACATCAGTTGTATTCTTCCAAATGAGGTGTGCACAACTACTCTATATTCTACATTGATTCTTTTTTATAGACGTGGTGTGTCTATCAGTTGGGGCACCCACTCCATATGCAATAGTGAGGTGAGCCACTACAAACCATTATATCTACACCATAACTATAAAAAAGTTATGGGGATCAGAATATGGCGATGAAAGAAAAAAAAAAAAAAAATGTTTTCATTATTAAAGCACAAGAAAATCCATACTGCGCTTGGTAAGCTGCGAGAAGGCCGCGGCACTCACAGGAGCACCTTTGCCTTCTCAAACAGCTGATCAGCAGGGGTCCCAAATCCCCCACCGATCAGATACTGATGACCCATCCAGAGGATAGAGAGCAAATTTAAAGCCGTGCCATCAGGAATGCACCAGTCCGTCAGCCACTGTAAATCCACAGCAGTCGCTCCAGTCTAACAGCACGAAAGATAATCGACGGTAGCACGTCCTCCATGGTTTCTTTATTCAAAACGGATCCATTAAAATGTACAAAGTTCACTATGTTTTGCCCTTTGTACATTTTTATGGGTCCGTTTGGAATAAAGAAACCATGGAGGGCATGCTGGTGTTGATTATCTGCTATGCTATTCAGGGGATAGGTCATCATTTAGAAAGAATCAGAAAGCCCTTTTAACCCCTCAGATGCTGCGGTTAATAGTGATCACGGCATCTAAGGGGTTTGACAGTGGGAGCGGGCTCTATCTGTCCTCTGATCGGAGCTCCCACAGCAAAATCATGGGGCTTTGATTGGTTGCCATGACCGCGTGGGGCCCTCTGAAGGCTCCCAGCGCTGTCATAGCAAGTTGTCTGCAGAGCCATGCCCTAAGCATGACCTGAGAAGAAGCCGTAAGAATCCCATCGACTGCAGTAGTATTCTATTGCAGTCTATTATAAAAGTGGTCAGAAGATTGCATGTACAAGTCCCCTAAAAGGACTTAAAATTACAATAAAAAAGTTTAAAAAAACAAACACAAAAATATTTAAAATTCAAATAACCCCACTTTCCCATATAAAAATAAACATCATAGGTATCTCCACATCAGAAAATGTCTGAACTAATAAAATATAAAAAAATCTTTTTCTGCGCAGTGAACGCTGTAATGGAAAAATAAAAATGGCCTATTTTCAGTTTTTTTGTCATCTCAACCAAAAAAATATGATAAAAAGTGATCAAAAAGTCATATGGACCCCAAAAAGGGACCAGTAGAAACTCCAGTTTGCCCCACAAAAAACCATACCCTTGCACAGTCCTGTACTGTAGACAGAAATATAAAAAAGCTATTGGTGTCGGAATATGGCAATGCAAAGAAACAATGTTTTTGTCAACAGTTTAGATTTTTTTTTTTTTACCTACCATATATGTAAATTTGGTATTGCAGAATAAGGTTGTCATCTCATTTTTAGCGCACAGTGAACATGGAACCTTGGTGGAATTTAATATTTTTTTTCAGATTCCTTCTTTTTTTCCTTCTTTCTAAGCTATGGTAAAATAAGCAGCGCCATCAAACAAAATCAACCTGTCCCGAAAAAAAACAAGCCCTCATACGGCTATGTGAACAGAAAACTAAAATAATGGTGGCTCTTGGAAGGGGTGGAAGAAAAATGAAAAAATAAAATGGGCCATGTCCTGAAAGGGTTAATCCATTTGTGAGTTTCTGGTGTGACTGTTTTTCTTTCTTTTGCTCATAGGCTTGACGTCAGCATGCATCTACTGAGGACTTTATATCTGAGATGCCATTCCAGTATAATATCTGTTTCCACCTTACCGTTACGAGCTTGTAGACAACAACAGAGATGCTTCTTCTCACCAAGGATTGGATGTCAGGTTTTCACATTTCATGGACAGAACCATTGCTTCCATTCAGCCCCTAGACTAGAATCATCTCAAGACAAAAGAGACGGCCAGAGCCCTTCTCTTGATGCCAGTCACCCAGTGAAAAGTAAAGAGACCACCTCTGCCACTGAGGCTCCGGTTACCGAAGAGGAGACGGACCCTTTACAAGACAAGTCCATTGGCCTGGTACAGAGGTTCAAAAAGACTTTTCAGCAGTATGGAAAAGTTATGGTTACCGTCCATGTGCTGACCTCCAGTGCATGGCTCGGGACCTTTTACTATGCGGCTGTGCAGTAAGTGTCTGCAGGGAAAGTGTCCATTTTTCTTGTTTGCATTAGTTAAAGTGTCCCTGTACTTATTTGATATGTCGTATTGATATATCAAATTTTATGATGGGTTTGGGTCTGAGTGCTGGGACTTCCACGGATCGCCAGAACGAGGAGCAAGACCCGTTCACACAGAGTTCAGTCTCTCCTCGCTGCTGGAGATTGTCTCAGTAGAAAGTCTATGGGAGACCTTTACAAAGACCAGAGTGTTACGTGTGTGTCGCGTCATAAATTAGGCGCATCTACAGCAATCCGTAGGCCTGGAGATAAAAACTACTTCATTGTAAATTTCCCAGGGCCAGTGTTCCGGTCTTCACCGCTCCCAAGTGGCGAGGACGGAGTACAAACGCCCATGCAAATATTGTCGCGCAAGCATTTAAAAAGTCACAAAAAGGGGTCTTGGGCCTTTTTTTTTTTTTTTTATTATGCCAAAAACTGGCATAGGGATGTTATTAAAGGACCCTCTTTGATCCTATCTCCAGCAGCGAGGAGACACAGCCCTCTGTGGATGCTTCATTCTCCTCGTTCTAGTGATCGGTGAAGGGTCTTGGCACCTCAGCCCCCACCAGTCAAAACCTTTGATATGTCACTATGACATATACATTTTAAAGCACAGGGACAATTTAAAGCGCACCTGTTACCAGGATCACCTCTGTTAAACCAGGCATACTATCCGGTAGGGTTGATCCTGCTGAATAAAATACCTGTCTTGTGAAAATCAGTTGCAGCGTTCCTGAGAAAACAGACTTCTATTCCTTATGCAAATTAGGGCTTCAGTGCACTGATGGGCGGTGCACAGACCCTCAATGCGCCTCAGCTTTCCAGCGCAGCCACCCCTTTTGGTGCACTGAAGCCCTCATTTTTATAAAGAATAAAAGTATTCTTTCTTGTAAATGCTGCAACCGATTTTCACAAGACAGGTGTCATTTTAATCAGTAGGACCAACCCTACCAGATAGTTTGTCTAGTTTGATAGATGTGATCCTGCTGACAGGTGCTCTTTAAAGGGATTGTGTCACTTCAGCAAATGGCATTTATCATGTAGAGAAAGGTAATACAAGGCACTTACTAATGTATTGTGAATGTCCATATTGCTTCCTTTGCTGTCTGGATTAATTTTCCCATCACATTATACACTGCTGGTTTCCATGGTTATGACCACCCTGCAATCCATCATTGGTGGTCGTGCTTGCACACTACAGGACAAAGTGCCAGCCTCATTGTTGGCCTGGGCCATGGGAGCTCAAATAGGCTGGTGCTTTTATCTATAGTGTGTAAGCACGACCACCACTGATGGATTGCAGGGTGGTCATAACCATGGAAACCAGCAGTGTATAATGTGATGGAAAAATGGATCCAGCCAGCAACAGAAGCACTATGGACAATCACTATACATTAGTAAGTGCTTTGTATTAACTTTCTCTACATGATAAATGCCACTTGCTGAAGTGACACAATCCCTTTAAAGAGCACCTGTCAGCAGGATCAAATCTAATAAGCACCTGTGCGCTCCGTCGCCATATATCACGGATGCGGACCCATTCACTTCAATGGGTCCGGAGATCCAGAATGGTGCGGAACGGAAGCACTACGGAGTGCTTCCGTGGGGTTTCGTCCCGTACTTCCGTTCCGCAAAAGGATAGAACATGTCCCATCTTTTTGTGGAACGGCCGGATCACGGACCCATTAAAATGAATGGGTCCGCGATCTGCTGCGGCTGCCCCACTGACGGTGTTCGTGCATTGCGGCCCACATCACAACCACGAGGCGCAGGAGGCCTTAGGCGCAGAAATTTACCTGCTGTGCAGATTTGGAAATCTGCAGCATGTCAATTGTTGTTTTTCTCTTGTGCGGATTTCACCCTTTTGAATGAAAGGGTGAGATCTTTGGAAAATCAAAGCCGCATAAAAACCACACCAAAAAAACATAAGTAGTGCCGTTTTGGTGCTGATTTTATGCGGAATTTTGTGCATAAATCAGTACCATGTGCAGCCACCCTTAGGGTCCATTCACACGTCCGCAATTCTGTTCCGCATTTTGCGGAACGGAATTGCGGACCCATTTATTTCTATGGGGCTACACTATGTGCGGCCCAGATCCGGAAATGCGAACCCGCACTTCCGGGTCCGCATTTCCTTTCCTGAAAAAAATAGAACATGTCCTATTCTTGTCCGCAATTGCGGACAAGAATAGGCATATTCTATTAGTGCCGGCGATGTGCAGTCCGCAAAATGCGGAACACACATTGCCGGTGTCTGTTTTGTGGATCCGCAAAACACACACGGACCCTTGAAAAAAATTAAATAAGTGATCCTGATGGGTTCATCATATCTCTTGTAAAAATGGAAACTGCGACGCCTGTGTGAAAGGAGATTAATGAAGAATTGAGAACTTGATAAAGTTTGTATCAGTTTTTACTGATTAAGGGCTCATGCACACGAACGTATTTTCTTTCCGTGTCTGTTCTGGGGTTTTTTGCGGACCCATTCACTTCAATGGGTCCGCAAAATTAACGGAAGTTACTTCGTGTGCATTCAGTTTCCGTATGTCCTTATTTCCGTTCCGCAAAAAAATAGAACATATCCTATTATTGTCCGCATTACGGACAAGGATAGTACTGGTCTATGAAGGGCCAACTGTTCGCAATGCACACGGATGTCATCCGTATTTTTTGCGCACCGCAAAATACATACGGTCGTGTGCTTGAGCCCTAAAGGGGCATTCCAGGATTCTAATATTGATGGCTTATCCTCAGTATGGCCATTTATGCTGTGGATTTCGCCCTTTGCCATGGTAAAGGGGGGGGAGGGGGGACGGGATTGTGGCTAATCTGCCTCAAAATCCAGAGGTGAAAATATGAAGTGTGGACATACCCCGAAGGACCTTTAGATTTTTCAGCTAGAATTCTTTATTGAAATATGGACGTCATTTACCATTTCAGAGACGGTTTGTGCCTGTTCCAGTTAAGGCTCATACCTCTGTTCTCCACATCTGTTTCTGGGATACAGTTTCCTGTGCGTAACCCCCGCCCGCTGCGTACATGGCCAGTCTACAGCTGGAGAGCCGGGCACCTGACATCAGCGCAGATTACAGGACAAGTGTTTGTTTTAGTTACCCCCCAACCAACTGGCATCATTGCCCTTTCTAGCTGCTACTGATCGCAAATGTCAGTCTAAACTTAGCGTCCTCCTTTGCATTATATGTTCCAGACTATCAAAGTATGCCAGACAGTAGATTTATACGGATTGAATCACACTTTATGTTTCCGCTCCTTGGGTTTTGTGTCTAGCATGCACATGTGCTGTTATAATACAGATTGAAGCCAAAGCAAGGAATGGACTCAAGACGAGAAATAGAATCTTTACTATACAGGCCCCTCCTGAGACTGCGAAATGTAATGCAATCTGTAGGAAGAATGTTATAGAGCAAGAGGAGCTGAGCAGATTGACATATAGTTCTATGGGAAAAGATAAGTAAAACCTGCAAGTTATACATTTATATTCCTGCTTTTTCCACCTCCTGTGAACAGCTATCGGTACAGGGGGGAGGAGTTATCAGTGACTGACAGCTGTCTCTTAAAGGGGTTGTCTCACTTCAGTAAGTGCCATTGATCATGTAGAGAAAGTTAATACAAGGCACTTACTAATGTATAGTGATTGTCCAAATTGCTTCCTTTGCTGGCTGGATTCATTTTTTCATCGCATTATACACTGCTCGTTTCCATGGTTACAGACCACCCTGTAATCCATCGGTGGTGGTCGTTCTTGCACACTATAGGAAAAAGCATCAGCCTCTCTGGTGGCCAGGACTGTAGGAGTGCATATAGTTTAGTGCTTTTTCCTATATTGTGCAAGTACGACCACCACTGATGGATTGTAGGGTGGTCTGTAACCATGGAAACGAGCAGTGTATAATGTGATGGAAAAATGAATCCAGCCAGCAAAGGAAGCAATATGGAGAATCACAATACATTAGTAAGTGCCTTGTATTAATGTTCTCGACATGAGAAATGCCACTTACTAAAAGTGAGACAACCCCTTTAAGCACACTTATGCACACGATGCTATCAGTCACTGAAAACACCTCCTCCCTGTACCAATAGCTGTTCACAGGAGGTGGGATAAGCAAAGATTTAGATTTCCGGCAAAACTACATATCAGTCTGCTCAGCTCCTCCTGCTCTATAACCTGCTGCCTGCAGATTGCACTGCATTTCATGTCAACAGGTCCTCTTTAAGTACCAGCAAAGTGGATGACATTTTCCAAAATCTCATTCATCCACAAGCTGTGCAAAAAACATCTGCAGCAGAATCTGACTAGACTACGAATTCCCACTCCCTGTATTGCAATCTGTGGCAGACTCCATTCATTTGGGTCAGATTTTGCCGCTCCAGAATGCCGGCAGATAAGCTGTGGACGTATCCTTTGGCTGGTTTCACACACAGTGGGGTAGAAATTATCAACCCCCTATGCTAGAATTTGGCTTTAAAAAGTGGCAAACTGCGGGATTTTGGCTTCTTAAACGCCATTTGCGCAAAGAGTATTGTGCAAATGGAATTTTTTGCAAATCAGCCGTTCAGGCTGATTCATTATTTATCCCATTTTTCAACCATGCATGATGACTGAAATCTACGCCAGCTAGTGGTTTTTGTGTTTTTCAACATTTATTTTTCTTTTTTGCCTAAAAGACTTCTGAATACTTCTCATTTTTAATATTCCCTATTAAAGAGTGCCTATCAGCAGGATCAACCTTATGAGAATCAGTAGCAGCATTCCTGAAAAAAACCATTTTTATTCTGTCGGTAAATGAGGGCACTGTGTTCCGTTTTTTTTTGCGGACCCATTGACTTTAATGGAGCCACAGAACGTGATTTGCGCTAAATATAGGACATGTTCTATCTTTCAACGGAACGGAAAAACGGAAACGGAATGCATACGGAACACATTCAGTTTTTTTCGCGGAACCATTGAAATGAATGGTTCCGTATACGGAACGCAAAAAATGGACCGCAAAAGGGAAAAAAAACAAACGGTAGTGTGAAAGAGGCCTTAAGGCTACGTCTACAGACAAATAGGGCACAACTACACTGCAACATTTGTCGCGCAACATTTTGTTGCACTAATGTCGCGCAACAATTTTTTTAATGGCAGTCTATGGTGTCGCACTGCAACATGCAACATGCTGCGACGCAACAGTCGTAGAAAAATCCATCTCGAATGGATTTTCTGCGACTTGCGTCGCAGTATGTTGCAGTGCGACACCATAGACTGCCATTATAAAAATTGCCGCACGACATTAGTGCAACAAAATGTTGCGCGACAAATGTCATCGTGTAGACGTAGCCTTACAGTCAATATGCCTGGTTTAACAGGGTTGATCAATTGACAACTGGCTTAAAGGGCACCTGTCAGCAGGAGCACTTGCTCTGCCAACAGCCGTTCCTCCTGACTGTTCATCCACTCCCATCAGTCTGCTGCTTATCTCCTGTGAGCATCGGGCATACCGGTCCTTCTTTCTCCCTACATTTGCTATCAGGGGAGAGTCTGATGGTCCCCATAGACACTAGCTGGCACATTTTGTCGAAGTGTCTGTTCTGCGCTGTTGTTGATGGTTGCTTTTTAGTGCTTGTGTAAAAACGTTCCATTTCATTTAGATTTGTTTGATTTTTGGATCGGACTTGTGCCATTCTGTGTAGCAAGTCTTCTAACAAATCTTGCCGATCATGTGCGCAATTTTAGCGCCATCCAACCCTCTCAAGGTGGCCTTCTTTACGATTCCTAGCCTGCTAATTTGGCATGCTTTGCCTAATGTTATCAGCCATTTTTTTCTAATAAAAAATAATTATATATATATATATATTTTATATATAAATCACGCGCTGATCATTTTACAATCCCTCCATTATTTGGGGGGTACTATCTCTCCTTGGGGAGAGAGCGCCTTAGTCGGCGTGAGGAGACTTATAGGCCATACGTGCTCCTCTGGAATTCCTGGAAGAAGGGATGCAAAGGAGCTCTTAACAAGCTCTGCCTCTGATACCACCAGATGTAAGACAGTCTTATAAGTCACTGTTCAACCCTTCAAATAGGCCTTGAGACATGACTCGGATATTAAATAACATCCAGTAACAGTTGTATCTGATCAAATTTAGATGAGGTTTCATGGCCTACTGACTTGCTGTAGCTCCCAAGCTCCAGGAGAGGGCGCACTATGCCCATAAGTAATGCAAACCTCATCCAGCTGTACGGTATATGTTCTCTGCGTGATTTACTGAATTGATATGTGATGAGCACCACAGGAACGGTGTATATAGGTTTTAGGTTATTATCATTTTTTTATTAATATCTTTTTTTCACTTTAATTAGAGGAATAAACGTGGTTCCTTTCCTGGAGTTCATTGGATTGCCTGAAAGTATAGTGAATATTCTGAAGAATTCGGAGAGCGGGAATGTGCTCACAGCCTATGCCTTGTATAAGGTAAAGTAGAGATCTTTTTTTATATGGGGAGGGCTTCTTTACTGTAAATGCCTTCCACTGCATGTCATGTACAGAAGGACACCCTCCTCAATGACTGGACATGACATATGGAGGAACGTCCAGACCACCTTCAGTCACCGGCTTGCTCGTCTGTGACCTGTATTCATTCCCTTCCACAATTAAAGTTGGGATTAATGCTCACTTGCCATCAATTATCTCAGTATGCCCTTCAGTCATTCTGTCCCATGGCCAGTACATACTAAATCCCCTTTTTGTCGTGATATTTTTCTATAACAAAGCCACATTATTGCCTGCTCATTATAACACTGGCAAGTCTGACAGCGCCGTGCTAGAGGAGTCATGGTGATGAGAGTCGGGCTGCTGGGGGGGTCGGAAGGGACCTTTCTTCATTGTCTCGATCACAAAAATTTGACATTGACACATTCCCTCTGATTGCATCATCTAGAACTCAAGCCTGTCAGGACCGGAAAAAAATAAAACGACATTACTGTGCAGACGGTACATGCTGCTTCATCTTGTAACAGTGACAGTATTGACTTCTTTCTGGAAGAAAGTGCTGCCTTATCTTTTAGAGTCCACGGCCCGTCGCCATCGCATGTGACCCTCGTATGGCAAATAGAATTGCAGCTGCATTATAAGAGTTGGCTGGTTAGAAAATATATATTTTATGGTTCAATAAGATGAAAATATATATTTTAAATACACATTTAGGGTATACTGCATTGATTCAGGGGTGCCCCCCCCCCCCCCAACCTGATCCAGGACTTTCATCTATTAGCCAGAGCTGAGAACGGTTACAAAGAGTGTCTCTGGTTATAGGGAATGACCTGCTAGGTCCACACTTTACACAAGCAGCTCATTGTTAATTAGCCCCCTAAGGACCAGGCCCTTTTTCTTTTTTTTTTTGTTGTTTTTTGTCCTCCTCACATTCCAAGCGTCATTAACTTTTTACATTTTCCGTTCACCTATATAAGGGCAACACAAGTGGTATTTTTTAAACACCATTTAATTTACCATGCCTTGTATTGGAAAAAGCAGTAAAAATAATAATTTGTGGGGTGAAACTGAAAAAAAAAGAGTCTACCAAGGTTTTTTGGGTTTTGATATTGCGGCGTTCACTGTGCACCAAAAGTAACATGAAGTACTTATTCTGTGGGTCAGGACGACTACGGTGATACCAAATTTGTATAGTTTTTATTTTGTTTTACTAACCTTTTGAGAAAATAAACTTTTCCTTTGCATCGCTATTTTCTGATAACTTTCCATCTACAGAGCTGTACGTGCGCTTGTTTTGTGCACGGAGAACGGTAGTTTGTATTGGTACCATTTTGGGGTAGATATAATTTTTTGATCACCTTTCAGGATATTTTCACACTAGCATTTTTACTGGATCCGGCAGGGTTCAGCAAAAACTCTTCCGTTACTGATAATACAACCGTCTGCATCTGTTATGAACGGATCCGGTTGTATTATCTTTAACATGGCCAAGACGGATCCGTCATGAACTCCATTGAAAGTCAATGGGGGACGGATCCGTTTTCTATTGTCAGAGAAAACGGATTCGTCCCCATTGACTTGCAGTGTGGGTCATGCCGGATCCGTCTTGCTCCGCATTCCAGGACGAAAAGCAAACCGCAGCATGCTGTGGTTTGCTGTCCGGTATGAGAACAGAACAGAATGCATTTTGGAGTATTCCGTTCTGTTCAATTACGTTTTGTCCCCATTGACAATGAATAGGGACAAAACGGAAGCGTTTTTTTCCGGTATTGAGACCCTATGACGGATCTCAATACCAGAAAATATTAATGCAGGGAGAAGCTGAGTTTTTTTTGAATCTCTTTTCCCTGGCTGTGAGGCTCTCCGATGTTATTGGATCGCGGCACAGCCAAGGAGAAGGAGACGCCCATTGAGAAACCCTGGCGTCTCCTGCTCCCTGTTCCGATGCTCAGTATTAGCATACTGAGCACAAAAACTGCGCGGGGGGCAGGAGCGATATTTAAAAAAAATCAGGCAGGGTGGTAGCAAGTAAAGGTATTTATCTCCATTAACACAAAACCATGAAAGCTCCTCTTTCGCTTCTGCCACATTCCTCTGTTCAGCTTAGGTGTGATTATAATCTAGGACACGGGACTAGTCTGGAACTGAGTGGTTTTTGTAGTTGCTCGCAGCTACGCTATCCACCGGTCCTAGCATGCTTTCCTCATGTCTAGACTGTTAAGCAGGCTTTTCAGCTTGATCAAAGCTGCTTACCCTTTTATAGTATTTCATTTTGGTACATCCGCTCTGTGTGTTCCTTGCAAAAGTAAAAGTGCTGAAAATGGGTATTAGCCATTAAAGGCAGGGTTCTGACCATTGGGGCCCCCGCTGATCATAATAATGGGGTCCCATGTTCTCCAGTTTGCATGCGTGCTGCCGCTCCATGCAGCTGTATGGGGCTTGTACATAGCTATCTCTGACAGTCCCGTAGAGTTAAATGGAGCCCTGGGCACACATGCATGTCTGCCATTCACACAGGAAGCACGCACCTCCGTCCTTGTGAGCGGCAGGGGCCCCAGCGGTTGGACCCCTGCCAATTAGACACTTATTCCCTTTCCTATGGATAGAGGATAAGTTGTCTTATGGGAACAACCACTTTATTTATCCGGCATAACATAAATGACAGCCATGTACTGCACTCCGCTGCTGGATGTGTATGGTGTAAGTGATGTGTGTAATCGTAAAATACCACGCTGAAACCTTAGGCTGAGTTCACAATTTACAGATGCAGCATGGGGCCAAAACTGTGCCCGATTTCAAACAGACTGCATCTAGAGTTGAATCATTGTTAATGATCGCTCGGTTTACAACTAAACGGAAGTTCACCATGGAGCCATAAACAGTGAAACTCATTTTAGCTGCAGTCAGTGCCAATCTACATGTCACATCATGGATGCACTTTGGTTACTGTGTATGCACAACTTGTGAACCCATCCCAGAAGACCTAAGCCATAGCAGAATGGTCAAGCAGAGACATCCAAGCCTGATCTGCCACCTTGGACTAGGGCATTTACAGCACCAAAAACAAGCTGTTCTCAGAGGCAGATTTTCATTCCAGTCTGCATCTAATTTATTTTTTATTTTTTTAAGCTCCGAATTTTACTGTATGTATGTGTCCATAGCCTTAAAGGTGTTTTCCAGGCTCCTAATATTGATAACCTATCCTCAGCATAGGTCAATAACATCCGATCGGCGAGGGCCCCACACCTCCACGGATCAGCATCCTCTGGCGCTGGAACTAGCACATTGAATGGAAAAGGAAGCGCAGCTCCGTTCACAGTATAGTGGCTATGTCAGGTTAATGCAGCTTTGCTCCCATTCACTTCAGTGATAGCTGAGCTGCAGTAACCCAGCACGGCTGCTGCACTTCCCATTCCATTCAAAATGCTAGTTCCGGCCCCGGAGTACAGCTGAATATTGGGGGTGCAGGTTGTCGGACTTTCACCAGCTGGATATTAATGAGCATAGGTCATCACCTACCTTGAGCATAGGTCATCAATATCAGGAGCCTGGAAAGCCCCTTTAATTTCACTTGCAGTACCACCAAACACATAAGCATTACACCTGCTGGGTCCTCCACTGTGAGAGGCTGTCTTTCTAGCCAAAATCCTCACTGGCCAATAGATGATGGCCATGAATGGGGAACGTCCTTTCCTATTAACGTAGCATTCTCTCTCACATTTTTCTAAACCAGACAATCCCTTTAACAACAATTTAATTTGTAAAAAAAAAAAGAGAGCTAATAAAAAATGTGCACTAAAGGTCTGGATCTTAGATGTTTATAGGAGTCTACAAAATGTGTATGTTTCCCTTTACAGACATAGAGAGAAAACCTATACCTTGGGTGGTGGGGAGAGCAGTTAATTTGTCAGTGGGCTTTAGGAAGGGGTTAAGAAACTGCAACTGCTGTGATAGGCCCCTATGCCCATGAGATTGACGTACAGCCTCCAAAGTCTTCAGACCCTTTAACTTTTTTCACATTTTGTTACGTTGTGGCCTTCTTCTAAGTTGAAAAAAATAATCAAGTTTTCCCCCATCATTCTGCACTGAATTTTAGAAATCTTTGCAAATTTATTAAAAAGGAAAAACTAAAATTTTGTATGGACGTAAGTATTCAGACCCTTTACTACAAAACTTCAAATTTAGTTCTGGGGGCCTCTAATTCTCTTGATTATCTTTGAGATGTTTCTACATCTTGATTGGAGTCCACCTGTGATAAATTCAATTGATTGGACATGATTTGGAAAAATACATTACTGTCTATGAGGTCTCACAATGCATATCAGAGCAAAAACCAAGCCATGAGGAGAAAAGAACTGCCTGTAGTGCTCAGAGACAGTATTGTGTGGAGACACAGATTTGGAGTACATAAAAAAAATTCTGCTGCATTCAAAGTTCCTAGGAGCCCAGTGGCCTTCATAATTCTTAAATGAAAAACATTTGGAAAAACCAGGACTCTTACTACAGCTCTCCACCCGACCAAACTATGTAGAGTCACAAGAGCCTGGTAAGAAAGGTGACCAAAAACCCAAATGTCGCTGGCTGAGCTCCTAAGATCCTGTGTGCAGAAACTTCCAGAAGGTCAACCATCACTCACTGCCTCACTCCACCAATTTGTGCTTTATGGTAAAGTGGCCAGAAAGAAGCCTCTCCTTAGTAAAAGACACATGAAAGTTTGCAAAAAAAAGCACCTTAAGGACTCTGACTGTGAGAAACAAGATTCTCTGGTATGATAAAACCAATATTGAACTTTTTGGCCTCAGTTCTAAGGATACCAGGCACTGATCATCACTAGGGATGAGCGAATTTTTTTACAATTTAAAAAATTCGGTTTGGGCGTTAAAAAAACTGCTATTTCCTGGCTGCAGAGAGCCTTTATAGTGGTGTAGAACACTGTGCCTTTCAGTAACACGCATAGGGAGTCTGCTTTGGTAGTGAAATTATACTGTGAGTCAGTATGACATGGCGTCGCTGATTCCACATAGATGTCTACAGAACGTGTTCTATTAAACGCTTATACAAGAAGAGCCCCCCGACAGAGTGGAGAGGGTGTCAGCAGTAAGTTTGTGTTGACGTCACTGATTATTTTGCCCTTCCTCTGATCCGTCAGAACAATAACCCCCAAAAAACTGATCCTGTCTGTGGAGCAAACGAGGTGCAGAACAGCGTGACACCGCCATGCCCTGCACATGTGGTATGCTGGAGGGGCACTGTGAATTGTCCCTGCAGTGCAGGCTGAGGACATGGTGGAGGATGAGGAGGACGAGGCAGACATTGTCGCACGACCAACGGCGTGACAACGTGGATGCGGAAGCGGCGTCACTTATAAAGTGTTGCCTAAAACATGATTTAATAATACACGTTCCCCAGGACAGAAGGCTTGGCAAATTGATTGTCCGGGAATTTCCCTCTAAGATTGGGATAATATATTGGCGAATTTAAGTTTAGTTTCTTACAATTTTAATCAAGTTTTGGTTCCATTTAATATTTTTAATTTAATTTAACAGATTGAAGAATAGGGACAATTCGATTTGATAATTCAATCTGTGGTTAACCCGCACTGAAAAGGCCTTTATGGGGGCAGTCGACGACTGTTTTTTGACTTTCCACGATTATTAAATAAAGTGTTGCCTAAGACACGAGAGAATCGTCCAGTCTTCTGGTTATTCGAGAACGTGGTTGCGATGGAGAAAGCATTCCAAAAAACAATTTCTCTCCACCTGGAGACGAATCCTGTCAAGATTGATGCAAGTGCGGTGTCGGCTGCTCATCGGGCCAGATACTTCTGGGGGAACCTGCCTGGCATGAACAGGCCTCTAGTAGCTACAGACATTGTGAAGACAAAGTTTCAAGATTGCTTGGACCCCGGAAGAGTTGCGAAGTTCATCAAGATTCAAACCATAACTACCAGCCCCTGGTCTCTTCGTCAGGGAAAAAATCACGAGCTCCCAGTCATCATGGATGGAAAGGAGGACATCCTGTGGTGCATGGAGATGGAGAGGGTCTTCGGATTCCCCCCCCACTATACGGACGTCTCAGAATTGAACTGCTGATCCCGACAGAAGCTCCTGGGAAGGTCATGGAGCGTCCTGGCCATTCGGCATCTAAGGATTATTTTGAAAGTGTGTAGAAGCTACACGGGGCCCCCACGCTGCAGATTTATCTTGGAGACACCGGATATTATAATATTACATTATTATATAAAGGAAAAAAAATGAAGCCCCTTTGTCAAACGGCTCCCAAGCGCGATCAGCTACACCAGCTCCCCTGCCACTCTCCTCATCACTACTTGCCCGCCTAGTGGAGGAAGCGGCGGATGTCTCCTCCACATCTTGGCCTGCCAGTAGCTGCTGACTGTCTTCTAGTAGCTCGTCCTCACTGTATAGTGGAGCTGAGCCCACAGCATACAATACTTCTCTGGCTCTGGGTACAGAAAAGGACAGAAACAGGTGAGGGCACGTCATGCCAACTAAGGTTTGTGTCTGATGAACCCACTGACTCTTGGCTGGGGGTGTCTGATGTCACTTGCGACGAAGTCGAAGATAGTCAACCACTCATAGATGCCACAAAATGCTTTACAACAGATAACTGCACCGCTGAGCGGCAAATATATTTTTTTCTTTTTCCAGTAATACACACCACAAAAGGCTGTGTTATCGCAATTCATGCGATTTCTCATCTTCTTTGTGTGGTGCCAAATCAATTAGAAGTATAAGAATGTACGTACCATACTGCTTTCATAATGAGACCAGACACACAAGTTGGTTTCATGAAAGCATCTTCTCATCCACCTGAGCAAGAGAGCTTTGTTCAAGAAACATTCTTGACAAAATGGGAGTAGTTTGCTAATTTTATCCCTGAGTTTCATTGGCACATTCAAGAATGGCAACCTAACTCCCCCTTCCCCAGTGACATTAAGACAAAGAAATGCACATGAGGCTCACACATCTGGTTTTCTGCCATCTTGTGGACAGAAAAGAGTAATACAGTACATATATATAAATAAAACCTATCTCTCACAACTGCACCGCTGAGCGGCAAATATATTTTTTCTTTTTCCACTAATACACGCCACAAAAGGCTTTAGAACAGATAACTGCACCGCTGAGTGGCAAATATATTTTACTTTTGCCACTAATACACGACAAAAAGGACTGTAATTTTAGCACTTCAACACACTAACTAATAAGCCCTTTTTTCCCCATTAATACTGTCCAAAAAATGCTTTAGAACATAACTGCACCAATAGTTTGTCGTAATAAACCCTGTTAATGCCTGTATCAAACAGCACTTGCACCCTAATAAGAACGGTTTGCTGGAATTACAGAGCTATATACTATATAATGGCAATTTGGGTCCCCAGTCAGTGCAGCAAGGTGTAATAGGATTGTTCCTATTACCCAGGCTGTAACCTCCCCTACTGAACCATTTTCAACATAAAAGCTGTGGAATGATTCCTCCCTATCTTTTCCCTACACCTTGAATAATCTTTCCCTGAACTTGTAAATAGTTTTTTTAGCACAATGAAGTCCCTAGTGCCTTCTGACATCTCTCCCTGCACTAAGTACACTGGTAAATGGCAGAATCTAAGATGGCTGACGCTATTTATAGGGCTGTGACATCACAGGGCTTGCTGGCTGCTGATTGGCTGCATGCATGACATTATGGGTGATCCCGCCTTCCCAGAGTTTCTTTCTCCATGTCCACACACGTGCAGCAGCCATTTTAGGAAAAAATACGATTCGTTACCACTAATCTCAAGGAAATTCGGCTTTGGTACAAATCAAATTGTTCCTGAAATTCGGATCAAATTCCACTTCGTCAGCTTTGATTTGCTCATCTCTAATCATCACCTATCCAATACCACCCCTACACTGAAGCATGGTGGTGTCGGCATCATGCTGTGGTGGTGTTTGCCAGCGGCTGGATCAGGATAACTGGTCAGGGTTGAGGGAAAGCTGAATGAAGCAAAGTACAGGGATATTCGTAAAGGGTTTCTACCATCAGAATTACTGTTATGTAGCTGACTGACATTAGTGACGCGCTAATGTCAGCACTACATAACAATATGTTTTTTACATTTCTCCCTGCAGCCGTTCTAATAAAATACACACTTTTATAATATGCTAATGAGCCTCTAGGTGCTATGTGGGCGTAGAATCAGCATCTAGAGGCTCCGTCTACTCACCCTTTATCCCGCCCAGGTCCTCCGTTCTGCCCGCCCCTCTCCTCTTGATTGATGTGACGGTTCGCAGCATCACTGATGAAATCCCGCGCCTGTGACGTTTACTTCTGTATTTGGCGCAGGCGCAGTGAGTGAATGATGCGCTCCTGGTGCTGGATTCCTCACTGCGCCTGCGCCAACTACGTCACAGTGAGGAAGCCGGCACCAGGAGAGCGGCCTTCACTTACTGTGCCTGCGCCAAAGACAGAAGTGAACGGCGCAGGCGCGGGATTTCGTCAGCAATGCTGCGAACCGTGACATCAATCAAGAGGAGCGGGGGCGGGCAGAACGGAGGACCTGGGCGGGATAAAGGGTGAGTAGACGGACCCTCTAGGTGCTGATTCTACGCCCACATAGCACCTAGAGGCTCATTAGCATATTATAAAAGTGCTTATTTTATCAGAATGGCTGCAGGGAGAAATGTAAAAAACATATTGTTATGTAGTGCTGACATTAGCGCATCGCTAATGTCAGTCGGCTGCATAACAGTAATTCTGATGGTAGAAACCCTTTAATAAAACCTGATCCAGAGTGTTAGACCTCACACTGGATGGAAGAATCACCTTCCAACAAGATAATGACCCTTAGCACACAGTCAAGACAACACAGGAGTGGCTTAGGGACAACTCTGTAAATATCCTTGAGTGGCCCCGCCAAAGCCCTGACCTGAATCCATTATAACATCTCATGATAGACCTGAAACTGGCTGTCCACCGACGGTCCACATCTAACCTGTCAGAGCTTGAGAGGATCCGCCAAGAAGAATGGCAGAAGATCCCAAACCTTGTAGCATCATACTCAAGAAGACTGGAGGCTGTAATCACTGCTAAAGGTGCTTCAACTAAATCCTGAGTGAAGGGTCTGAAGACTTATGTCAATCCAAGATTTTAGTTTTTCCCTTTCAATAAATTAGCAGAGATTTCTAACATTCTGTTTTCACTTTGTCATTATGGGGGATTGAGTGCAGATGGATGAGGAAAAGCTTGATGGAACACGTGCAATCTTTAATTAAAGGGATAAATGCGGATAGCACAGATATGAAAAATACGGCCATGTGCATGAGGCCTGAGAGTCCAATGGGCAGTTCAATTCAGAGATAGCCGTCATCCAATGCCAATTTATTTTTTACTTGCCTATGGACTCTCCATAGCTTATCTGGCTATATCCAGCTGGATCTGATGTCTCTACGGACATGTAAGGGTTCCTCTGCTGGGTTTGGTGCTTTGGAGGTTCCCTGGACTGGAATATTTGGGAGCTACTGTTTGATTATTTCTTTATTACTTTTGCAGTTGGTGTTTACGATGGTTATCTTGTGACTGAATTTCTCATACATCATATTTAATCTGTCACAATACGTCTCTGTTAAGCTTCCTCTGAATAACATCCTGCTTCAAAATTTCTGACAGAGGATGTGATTATTTTTCCCTTGGCGCTCCACTAGATACTTGGATACCTTGATAATTAGACCATTGTGGTAAAGGGAATTGAAGAATGTATATGTCAAATGCAGCAACTGAATCTTTAATGAAGGGAATGTGTCAAGTTCTTCCTTGCCAGAGACTAAGTTTTGCTGCCATGAAAGGAAAATAGGAGTCTTTTATAGATTTCATGGGAAACCCTGGTGACTGACATGTCCGCTCCAGTAGGATGCTTACAAGTACTAGTCACTACCTCCTCCTGTTGCATCTGTCTTCCTTTTAACCAATATCATAAAATTACTCAAGAAACAGATCAATATGTCCAGGAGCAGATGGGTGGTGTAAGGCTTTTAGAGCTGATGAAACATTTCCTAAGTAAGGTTTAGGATTTTTTATTTTTTTTCTTCTGCCTCTGGGAAGGTAGCAACAGGCATTGGGGTAAAATTGGGTTGGGCAATATGTAAACTGTACTTATTCTGCTTTATAATGTATAAATAATACTGTGAAGTTGTAATTAATTTTTTAAGAAGAATAAAGATTCATAAAAATAAAAAGTTTAGGATTTGGCTTTGAAATGGCCTGTTTTTCTACAGGACATTTACTTCAGTGGTGTTTTTAAAAAGTTTTTTTTTCTTTAGGATACATCTGTGAGGGTCCAACACCCACTATCTTCTGATACAAGGAGCTGCAGCACACTAGAACTTAGCATATCCCCTTACAAGTGAATGGGACTGGGTATGAAGCACATACCCTGGCCACTATTTAAAGGCTATGTACATCTTTGGATGCAATTTTTTTATTATTGCATTGTACTCATTTTGAGCAAAAAAAATATATATTTAAATTGATATTTATTAAAAATATGAAGTTTTTTTTTTTCAGTACGGAGCTGACATGCTCTAGTAGCCCCCTTTTGAATTTTGTGTCTTTTCCGTCAGACCAAGAGCAGGCGGACTCCTTATCTCTGCTCTCTGACAATATAAATACTCATTATAGCTCAGTGTGTGGCTTAAATAAGTGTTTATGAACTCAGTAGTTTAGAAGTAAGGTTTATGAGATGAACCTGCACAAAGTGAAAGTACCAGTCACACGGCTAGAAAAAATTTGCCAAAAATAAGTAACATGCAATCAAAAAAAAATTGCATCCGAAGGTATACATAGCCTTTAAGTCCTGTAATACCCATTTAAATTGGCCATCTCTATGGTGGTTCTGGTGAGATCACCTAATTATCTAATCCGTTTATGGGCAGCGTAACATGCCCAGTCTATTTTCTGGCAACTACTTGTTCTCTTTTCCCCACTGAAATAAAAATGAGGGATTCAGCAGATTGAGCCATCTAATAACGAGCTAAGGGTAATTTCAGACATCTGGCCATTAAAGGGGTCGCCAAATTTATCCTAAAAATCCCCCCAACTAAAAGCCTTTAAAATAAAAATCCTATTCCCACCACTTCCTCCTGCGTTGTGCAGTTTGCACTGCAGCCCTGGTCAGCTGTTTGCATGCAAGCCAGAAGCGGTGAAGTGTAGGTTTACGGCACTGGACAATCAATGGTATATGGCTGTATACATAAGTAGATAAAAAACTGTATCCAGTGTGGGGGGTTAGCTCTTCTCCGGGGGTGATTCACACAAATATCGTCGCCAGACACCAAGTTTCTGGTCCAAACATCACTTTATTTGGCTCCTCAGCAATCCAAACATAAATGGTACAAAATAAACACCTGCCCGGCTGGGCTCTAACTAAACATATAATATCCTGACTCACCTAAAGTCACAGTTCACACCCTGTGAACTCATGCGGCTTTGTCAGCCAATGTCCCACAGCCTCCTGGCTGTACAGAGCACAGTACGCCCACTGTCTCCAGTTCAGTGTCTCTTGTGGGGGATTGGGGCTCAGTAGTCTGCCTGTCTATGGCCCTGCGACCCTCCCAGGCGTCGCTGCGTCCCCCAACTCCAGGCTATCTCCCAGCCTTGTGGTCCCTCAGCCTTGCCCAGCTGAGACCACACAGACAGAGCCTCCAGGCCTCTGTCCACAGGTAACACACTACCCCCCTTTCTGACACTCTGGGAGGTGCCTTATGCCAGGCTGATTACCTCCAGCTTGTCTCACCTGAGGTGGAACAGGGGTGTGGACCACACTATCCACCCCTTCCATGCCTCTAACCTGAGTGAGACCTGTCACTGTCTCACATATCCCCCCCCTTTGTTCAAGCCCGTGAGGGTGAACACCTGCATAACCACGGGAGGCTGGTGAGAGGGTATCGACCTGGCCTGGACGTGGGGAACAGCCACCCACCCTGCTCTTTGGCTGCTCCCAATAAGAACCGGCCCAGATTGGCTTTACAGCCACACTAAGTAACCCAGTGTCAGCGAGCACTAGCTGCCGCTGACACAGAAAATTACCGATTCTTATTTCACCGAGGCCAGGAACCTCAGTGACACGTACCTTCCCTTTGTTCTGCCAGATCCACGCCAGCAGAGCTTGGTTTATCACCAAAACCAACATCTTGCCTAACCGAAACTGCCTAAAGGCCTCATGTGCCCATCTCATGGCCAGATATTCTTTTCCTACTCTTTCCCGAGTGATAATGATGCGCTGTCGTATATTTTGATCTCTCTCTCTTTTTAGATCCTCTGGCTCCTGTACATGCACCTCACGTCCTTTCTTGGACTGCTGCAGCTCTTGCCTGAACTGTTCCGAGTCATGGTCATATCCCGACACTTTCTCCTTTGCTTTGCAGGGCTCCTTCTGCAGAGCATGCTTGCCTCTACTCGCTTCTTTTACGTGCATCTGGGTCACTTCTACCTTCTTTCCAACAGTAGTTACGCTAGCTACTATGACAGTTTTAGAGACCTCTGCTTCTTTAGCGGCTTTTTCCACTTCGGCCGCGGCTCCCTTTGGCTTAACTTTGGTCTCTGTAGAACATGGGGACTTCATGTCAACCAACATATCGGCCTTAACTTTTTCAGTCTTTGTCTTCTTGAAGTCTCCAGTCTCTTTGACCGCCTTCTCATCCTTCTCGGACATGGCACCATACACTTGCCCTGTTAACCCCTCCCCCTCATCGAGGCAGGAGGCACCAGGGTCTTCAGCAGACTCCTCGTCTTCTGTCATTTTCTCCAGAGGCTCACCCAGGACCCCGTTCTCATTTTGTGGAGGATTCAGGAGATACAGCCCATTGTAATAGCCCGGATCCGTAAACTGATCGTTCACCTCCTCGTACTTCTTCCCCAGCAGGCTGCTGGCTATTTGGAAGGCCTTGTATGCAGAGGGGATGTCTTCCAGGCCTAGGCTACACGCTACCACGGGTCTGTGGTCTTCGGCATCCACATCAGCCCCATCATCTGGTTTAGCAGAAGCATCTTCCATCTTCTCTGCCACAGCCAGCACCACAGTGCCACCCTCTCCAGTCCCATTTTTAACAGGCTCTGGCTTCTTGACATCTTCCAGAGAACTCTCCTCTTCAGGTTTCTCACCTTCCACCTGCTGTTTGAGAGCACACTTAGATTTCTCCAACTCATCTTTTAAGCTCATGAGATTTTCATTCTCTGCTCTGAGTTGCTTGTTCAGCCTCTCCAATTCAGCATGCTCCTCAAGCGCTTCTTCCATGGCTTTAGCCAAGGAGAGGGCCTTGGTCTCCTTTTCCCAAGCATCAGTCTCTGTTTGGTCACGTTTTTCACCATATCGAGCCGAGATGTATTTCTCTTCAGCTAGGAGCCAGTCACACTTCTCCTGTTTCTTCGCTGGATTAGACATAACTTGCTTCTGGTGGTCCAGGTCCACCATCAGATCATCCAATCCTCGCTGAAGTTTGTTCTTGGTTTTCTCCCCCTTTTTGTATGTCACACCCTGTTTCTCCAGGCGCTGAACCACCAACTCCATGTTTTTCAGCAGTTTCTTTTCAGCTTTTTGCACAAGCTTGTGGGAAGTGCCCCGCTTTTTGGCCTCCGGTTCCAGCTGCTCCTTGCTCGGCTCTGCTGCAGCAGATGTAGGAGTATCACCATTCTCTTTCTGGCTCTCCTTCTTTGCCCTTTCTGAAGCCTTCTTCAGTTGCTCTGTGAAGACAGCTAGTCCCGTCTCTAACGTTTCTAGGGAGCGTGAGGAGAGAGAGAGATCATCCTCCTGTTTGCAGCTGTACTGTCGTGTCAGGTCACCTACAACTGTCTGGATATGGGCTTCAGACCCTAGGCTGACGTCACCCGACTTAATTCTCATCTCGTCAGATATAACTGTCTGGTCGCTACTAGTAACCACCTTTGTTTCACAGGACCTTGACATGGTAGCTTCACTCTCTGGGTTGCTATCGGTCACAGCACATACGTCACCTATACCGCTCGTGTCATTATTAATTCTGACCTCTAGGGGCACCGATGAGCTAATCCCCACCTGGGACACTTCCTTAGTAACCAACCAACATTGTGGAGACTGCATTTCCCCCTCTGGTACGTGCGGTACACCCTCTAACCCTATCATATTCTCCTGCACCTTCAAACACTGAGCTGGAGCTGGGCTTTGCTCCACACTAGTTATAGGCATGTCTTCAAACTTTTTGATTACGTCATATCGCGCTTCATGAAACATAGCAGATGCAGAAAATAAAGTTTTATCATTTACATTTTTACCACCAGGGGGCGCTTCTCCCCTGACCACAACCTGCAACGGAAAAGTTATATCACTGTCACCACATATTTCATATGACATCATATTTTCCTTATGCATTTCCGCACATTTTTTACCATCACTTTGCACTTGACCAGCACCATTGTTTCCAATGGTCAATATTCTTTCCCCATGCAGGTCAAAGTGCAGCTCCCTTAGATCCTCACTTAAAGGGACAGGTACAGGTTCTGCAGGAGTTTCGTCACTATCTGCAGAAGTGTCTACCTTACCCCACAGCAACAGACCGATATCACGGCCCAACACTCCCTCATGCATGAGCGTATCTGTAACATCAAATTCATCAGTCTCTGTTCTCATTGGAGTCTCACGCTCAGTGAAAATCAGCGGATAGTCCTTATCCGCACGACTGTCCAGCACCTTTAATATTTTACCAGTCTCAGGTTTGAATATTGTGCTCTCTCTTACCCGGGCTAGCATGGGATCCCGGATCCTTGTCATCCCAAAACTAGCTTTGGTCATGGGCAACTGAGGGAACACAGAAACCTTCTCCCCTGTAGATTTCTGCGAGGGAGCAATCACAGCAGGCTTATCCGCCTGTCCAGACAAAGACTTATTACCTACCGGCCCAGCAGGTATCCCCTGCCGCCGGCTCACTGTCACTGGGTCTGCCACATAGTTAATAACAGGAACAGTCTTACCCTTTATAATCAACCATTCTGGTAAAGCAGTGACATTCTCTCCCGCAGACTCATCAAGGTTGTGGTTGCTCCTAGCAACAGCTTTACTGCACCTCCGCACTTCCTCTCCAGGACTCCAGACACAGTCGCAGGGAAGATATGCACTCCTGAGAACCGCGCCGCTCTCCACCTCTTTGTCTTCCCGACGGTTGCCCTTGGCAACGGCATATCTTTGCCTTTTATCAGGAACTCCGCTCCACAACTGCCCAAACAATGGAAAGTCCTTGCCCAGTACAAATTCCACTTCCAGTGTCTCACATTTTAACAGCTCCCATTGCACAGAGCCATAGTCCGTCACAAAGGTCAGTGACACCGTAGTTTTTGTCTCTGGCCCCCTTGTTACAAAGTCCAGAATTCCAGGCAGGACCCGAGACACTTGCTGGCGGGAGTCTAGACTGACCCCCAGCGGGATTCCGCCGATCACTAACTCGCAGGATTTCTCCCACGGGCTATACCATTTTGCAGCCATTTCCACTGCTCAGTCTCTTGTACTGGGCTTCTGGCCCTTTAAATCCTGCACTGTTTGCACCACAGAAAAAAAAATGTCCAGTTTAACACCAGCAGTCTCTGCTCTGCAAACTAGCAGGCTTCCAGCATTTTTACTTATCAGCAGGGACACCTGCCCGCATCCGACACCAATTGTGGGGGGTTAGCTCTTCTCCGGGGGTGATTCACACAAATATCGTCGCCAGACACCAAGTTTCTGGTCCAAACATCACTTTATTTGGCTCCTCAGCAATCCAAACATAAATGGTACAAAATAAACACCTGCCCGGCTGGGCTCTAACTAAACATATAATATCCTGACTCACCTAAAGTCACAGTTCACACCCTGTGAACACATGCGGCTTTGTCAGCCAATGTCCCACAGCCTCCTGGCTGTACAGAGCACAGTACGCCCACTGTCTCCAGTTCAGTGTCTCTTGTGGGGGATTGGGGCTCAGTAGTCTGCCTGTCTATGGCCCTGCGACCCTCCCAGGCGTCGCTGCGTCCCCCAACTCCAGGCTATCTCCCAGCCTTGTGGTCCCTCAGCCTTGCCCAGCTGAGACCACACAGACAGAGCCTCCAGGCCTCTGTCCACAGGTAACACACTACCCCCTTTCTGACACTCTGGGAGGTGCCTTATGCCAGGCTGATTACCTCCAGCTTGTCTCACCTGAGGTGGAACAGGGGTGTGGACCACACTATCCACCCCTTCCATGCCTCTAACCTGAGTGAGACCTGTCACTGTCTCACACCAGGTATATATGACATATTACTCATATACACCTGCGGTTTTTATGCGACAGATGTGTGCCAAAAGCGTCCATTTTGCCGGGATGGCATCTAGATTATTATTTTTTTTTTAAGTACTGAAAAGTGTAGCAATGCAAAACCACTAAAAATATATATTTTAACCCTTTAAGGACTTCTGCCGTATATGTACAGCGGAAGTCCGGACCCTGAACATGGCGCCCACGCGGGTGCAGTGGGCGCGATGTTCGTCGGGTTTCTGCTATTTTAAATAGTAGAGACCCGCGGCACATGTATGCGATCAGCCATAAGGCTGATCGCATACATTTTACCCTTCAGATGCCGTGGTCAAATGTGACCACAACATCTGATCAGTTCGGAAGCAGAAGTCGCGCACTTCCGCTCCAGTAACAACGTTGCCCGACTGAGATCAGGGAACCTGTTACATTCCCGAAATAGCCCGAAGTCTCAAGCAGGCTTTGGTGCCTATTTCATGTATATACCAATACAGGCCACTAGGTGGCAGCATTGTATTGTTATATTGAAAATGAAGTGTTCAATGATGGCTATATAGCCATCAATGAACACTATGGGCAATCTAATGATTGCCAGTAGGGATGAGCGAACCCGAAATGTATAGTTCGGGTTCGTACCGAATTTTGGGGTGTCCGTGACACGGACCCGAACCCGAACATTTTCGTAAAAGTCCGGGTTCGGTGTTCGGCGCTTTCTTGGCGCTTTTTGAAAGGCTGCAAAGCAGCCAATCAACAAGCGTCATACTACTTGCCCCAAGAGGCCATCACAGCCTTGCCTACTATTGGCATGGCTGTGATTGGCCAGTGCAGCATGTGACCGAGGCTCTATATAAGCTTGGGTCACGTAGCGCTGCACGTCACTCTGCTGATACAAGCGTAGGGAGAGGTTGCTGCTGCGATGTTAGGGCGAGATTAGGCAGATTAACTCCTCCAAAAGACTTAATTCAGTGATCGATCTCCAGCTGTGGATCATTGAAGTGCTGATATTGAATTGCTCACTTTTTTTAGGCTGCCCAGAGCGTTTTTATATCACTTTTTTCTGGGGTGATCTGCGGCCATTTTGTGGCTTGTGGTGCGCCAGCACAAGCTACCACCAAGTGCATTTAACCATCAATAGTGTGGTTATTTTTTGCTATATCCTACATCAGGTGCAGTCTGAGCCTGTGTCACCCAAGTGCATTTAACCATCAATAGTGTGGTTATTTTTTGGCCATATACTACATCAGGTGCAAGTTGAGCCTGTCACCCAGCGCCTAAAAAATAGGCCTGACATTTCTATTCCTCCAAATCAGTACTGTTTTAGCTGGTCAAGTTATATTTAGTGACCGTAAAAGCACAGTTTTTGTTCTGGGTTGAAAAACTATTCCCAAATTTGCCATTCTCAAAATTAGTAGTTTCTGCTATATCAGGCCTACTTTAAATCTATCCCAAAAAGGATATCTTAGATTGAAGGTGCTGATAGTGTCATTCAGAAAAACTTAACACACACGCTACAGTGCAGATACAAGTCTAATTCTGTGATTAAACGTATATCTGTCACACAGCGCGTAAAAAATAGGCCTCACATTTATATTCAACCAAATCTGTCATTACTGGTGTGCCTGTATTAGTGTAATACGGTACCTAAATAGATAGCCAGACAGTGTTAGGTGTCTGTAAAAAAAAAAGGCTTGAATTTTAATTCAATACATTGGCCCGAATAATATTTTTCTTATTGTGGTGAACGGTAACAATGAGGAAAACAACTAGTAAGGGACGCGGACGTGGACATGGTCGTGGTGGTGTTAGTGGACCCTCTGGTGCTGGGAGAGGACGTGGCCGTTCTGCCATAGCCACACGTCCTAGTGTACCAACTACCTCAGGTCCCAGTAGCCGCCAGAATTTACAGGGATATTTGGTGGGGCCCAATGCCGTTCTAAGGATGGTAAGGCCTGAGCAGGTACAGGCATTAGTCAATTGGGTGGCCGACAGTGGATCCAGCACGTTCACATTATCTCCCACCCAGTCTTCTGCAGAAAGCGCACAGATGGCGCATGAAAACCAAGCCCATCAGTCTGTCACATCACCCCATGCATATCAGGGAAACTGTCTGAGCCTCAAGTTATGCAGCAGTCTCTTATGCTGTTTGAAGACTCTGCTGCCAGGGTTTCCCAAGCGCATCCACCTAGCCCTTCCCCAGGGGTGGAAGAGATAGAATGCACTAACGCACAACCACTTATGTTTCCTGATGATGAGGACATGGGAATACCACCTCAGCACGTCTCTGATGATGACGAAACACAGGTGCCAACTGCTGCGTCTTTCCGCAGTGTGCAGACTGAACAGGAGGTCAGGGATCAAGACTGGGTGGAAGACGATGCAGGGGACGATGAGGTCCTAGACCCCACATGGAATGAAGGTCGTGCCACTGACTTTCACAGTTCGGAGGAAGAGGCAGTGGTGAGACCGAGCCAACAGCGTAGCAAAAGACAAAGAGAGAGCAGTGGGCAAAATCAGAACACCCGCCGCCAAGAGACTCCGCCTGCTACTGACCGCCGCCATCTGGGACCGAGCACCCCAAAGGCAGCTTCAAGGAGTTCCCTGGCATGGCACTTCTTTAACCTCCTCAGGACCGCCGTACGCAGGATTGCGTCTTTGCGGCGGTCCTGTTGTTCTGGGTGGACGCGCCGGTGCGTCCTCTCGCGAGACGCGAGACGCGAGATTTCCTGTGAACGCGCGCACACAGGCGCGCGCGTTCACAGGATCGGAAGGTAAGCGAGTGGATCTCCAGCCTGCCAGCGTCGATCGTTCGCTGGCAGGCTGGAGATGTGATTTTTTTAACCCCTAACAGGTATATTAGACGCTGTTTTGATAACAGCGTCTAATATACCTGCTACCTGGTCCTCTGGTGGTCCACTTTGTTTGGATCGACCACCAGAGGACACAGGCAGCTCAGTAATATGTTGCACCAAGCACCACTACACTACACCCCCCCCCCCCCCCCCCCCCCCGTCACTTATTAACCCCTTATTAGCCCTTGATCACCCCTGATCACCCCATATAGACTCCCTGATCACCCCCCTGTCATTGATTACCCCCCTGTCATTGATCACCCCCCTGTAAAGCTCCATTCAGATGTCCGCATGATTTTTACGGATCCACTGATAGACTGATCGGATCCGTAAAAATCATACGGACGTCTGAATGCAGCCTTACAGGGGAGTGATCAATGACGGAGGTGATCACCCCATATAGACTCCCTGATCACCCCCCTGTCATTGATCACCCCCCTGTAAAGCTCCATTCAGATGTCCGCATGATTTTTACGGATCCACTGATAGACTGATCGGATCCGTAAAAATCATACGGACGTCTGAA
Organism: Bufo bufo; assembly: GCF_905171765.1. Taxonomy (NCBI): domain Eukaryota; kingdom Metazoa; phylum Chordata; class Amphibia; order Anura; family Bufonidae; genus Bufo; species Bufo bufo. The sequence continues at coordinate 179,085,015 of NC_053393.1, read as the reverse complement.
TGCAGCCTTACAGGGGAGTGATCAATGACTGTGGTGATCACCCCATATAGACTCCCTGATCACCCCCCTGTCATTGATTACCCCTCTGTCATTGATCACCCCCCTGTAAAGCTCCATTCAGATGTCCGCATGATTTTTACGGATCCACTAATAGACTGATCGGATCCGTAAAAATCATACGGACGTCTGAATGGAGCCTTACAGGGGAGTGATCAATGACTGTGGTGATCACCCCATATAGACTCCCTGATCACCCCCCTGTCATTGATTACCCCTCTGTCATTGATCACCCCCCTGTAAAGCTCCATTCAGATGTCCGCATGATTTTTACGGATCCACTGATAGACTGATCGGATCCGTAAAAATCATACGGACGTCTGAATGCAGCCTTACAGGGGAGTGATCAATGACTGTGGTGATCACCCCATATAGACTTCCTGATCACCCCCCTGTCATTGATTACCCCTCTGTCATTGATCACCCCCCTGTAAAGCTCCATTCAGATGTCCGCATGATTTTTACGGATCCACTGATAGACTGATCGGATCCGTAAAAATCATACGGACGTCTGAATGCAGCCTTACAGGGGGGTGATCAATGACAGTTGGGTGATCACCCCATATAGACTCCCTGATCACCCCCCTGTCATTGATCACCCCCCTGTCATTGATCCCCCCCCCCCCCCCCCCCCCCCCCCCTGTAAGGCTGCATTCAGTCTTTTTTTTGGCCCAAGTTAGCGGAATTTTTTTTTTTTTCTTACAAAGTCACATATTCCACTAACTTGTGACAAAAAATAAAATCTCACATGAACTCACCATACCCCTCACGGAATCCAAATGCGTAAAATTTTTTAGACATTTATATTCCAGACTTCTTCTCACGCTTTAGGGCCCCTAGAATGCCAGGGCAGTATAAATACCCCACATGTGACCCCCATTTCGGAAAGAAGACACCCCCAGGTATTCCGTGAGGGGCATATTGAGTCCATGAAAGATTGAAATTTTTGTCCCAAGTTAGCGGAACGGGAGACTTTGTGAGAAAAAAATAAAAAATATCAATTTCCGCTAACTTGTGCCAAAAAAAAAAAATTTCTATGAACTCGCCATGCCCCTCATTGAATACCTTGGGGTGTCTTCTTTCCAAAATGGGGTCACATGTGGGGTATTTATACTGCCCTGGCATTCTAGGGGCCCCAAAGCGTGAGAAGAAGTCTGGTATCCAAATGTCTAAAAATGCCCTCCTAAAAGGAATTTGGGCCCCTTTGCGCATCTAGGCTGCAAAAAAGTGTCACACATCTGGTATCGCCGTACTCAGGAGAAGTTGGGCAATGTGTTTTGGGGTGTCATTTTACATATACCCATGCTGGGTGAGATAAATATCTTGGTCAAATGCCAACTTTGTATAAAAAAATGGAAAAAGTTGTCTTTTGCCAAGATATTTCTCTCACCCAGCATGGGTATATGTAAAAAGACACCCCAAAACACATTCCCCAACGTCTCCTGAATACGGCGATACCAGATGTGTGACACTTTTTTGCAGCCTAGGTGGGCAAAGGGGCCCACATTCCAAAGAGCACCTTTCGGATTTCACTGGTCATTTACCTACTTACCACACATTAGGGCCCCTGGAAAATGCCAGGGCAGTATAACTACCCCACAAGTGACCCCATTTTGGAAAGAAGACACCCCAAGGTATTCCGTGAGGGGCATGGCGAGTTCCTAGAATTTTTTATTTTTTGTCACAAGTTAGTGGAAAATGATGATTTTTTTTTTTTTTTTTTTTTTTTTTTTTTTTTCATACAAAGTCTCATATTCCACTAACTTGTGACAAAAAATAAAAACTTCCATGAACTCACTATGCCCATCAGCGAATACCTTGGGGTCTCTTCTTTCCAAAATGGGGTCACTTGTGGGGTAGTTATACTGCCCTGGCATTCTAGGGGCCCAAATGTGTGGTAAGGAGTTTGAAATCAAATTCTGTAAAAAATGACGAGTGAAATCCGAAAGGTGCTGTTTGGAATATGGGCCCCTTTGCCCACCTAGGCTGCAAAAAAGTGTCACACATCTGGTATCTCTGTATTCAGGAGAAGTTGAGGAATGTGTTTTGGGGTGTCTTTTTACATATACCCATGCTGGGTGAGATAAATATCTTGGTCAAATGCCAACTTTGTATAAAAAAATGGGAAAAGTTGTATTTTGCCAAGATATTTCTCTCACCCAGCATATGTAAAATGACACCCCAAAACACATTCCCCACCTTCTCCTGAGTACAGAGATACCAGATGTGTGACACTTTTTTGCAGCCTAGGTGGGCAAAGGGGCCCATATTCCAAAGAGCACCTTTCGGATTTCACAGGTCATTTTTTACAGAATTTGATTTCAAACTCCTTACCACACATTTGGGCCCCTAGAATGCCAGGGCAGTATAACTACCCCACAAGTGACCCCATTTTGGAAAGAAGAGACCCCAAGGTATTTTGTGATGGGCATAGTGAGTTCATGGAAGTTTTTATTTTTTGTCACAAGTTAGTGGAATATGAGACTTTGTAAGAAAAAAAAAAAAAAAGAAAAAAATCATCATTTTCCGCTAACTTGTGACAAAAAATAAAAAGTTCTATGAACTCACTATGCCCATCAGCGAATACCTTAGGGTGTGTACTTTCCGAAATGGGGTCATTTGTGGGGTGTTTGTACTGTCTGGCCATTGTAGAACCTCAGGAAACATGACAGGTGCTCAGAAAGTCAGAGCTGCTTCAAAAAGCGGAAATTCACATTTTTGTACCATAGTTTGTAAACGCTATAACTTTTACCCAAACCATTTTTTTTTTACCCAAACATTTTTTTTTTATCAAAGACATGTAGAACAATAAATTTAGAGCAAAATTTATATATGGATGTCGTTTTTTTTGCAAAATTTTACAACTGAAAGTGAAAAATGTCATTTTTTTGCAAAAAAAATCGTTAAATTTCGATTAATAACAAAAAAAGTAAAAATGTCAGCAGCAATGAAATACCACCAAATGAAAGCTCTATTAGTGAGAAGAAAAGGAGGTAAAATTCATTTGGGTGGTAAGTTGCATGACCGAGCAATAAACGGTGAAAGTAGTGTAGGTCAGAAGTGTAAAAAGTGGCCTGGTCTTTCAGGGTGTTTAAGCACTGGGGGCTGAGGTGGTTAAACAATGTGCTGACGACAAGACCCGAGTGGTTTGCACGCTGTGCCATCAGAGCCTGAAGCGAGGCATTAACGTTCTGAACCTTAGCACAACCTCCATGACCAGGCATCTGCATGCAAAGCATGAACTGCAGTGGAGTAAACACCTTAAAAACACTCAGGCTCCCCCTGCTACCTCTTCTGCTGCTGCCGCCTCGGCCTCTTCTGCTGCTGCCGCTGCCTCGGCCTCTTCCTCCGCCTCTGGAGGAACGTTTGCACCTGCCGCCCAGCAAACATGGGATGTACCACCAACACCACCACCTGCGTCACCAAGCATCTCAACCATGTCACACGGCAGCGTTTAGCTCTCCATCTCACAAACATTTGAGAGAAAGCGTAAATTCCCACCTAGCCACCCTCGATCCCTGGCCCTGAATGCCAGCATTTCTAAACTACTGGCCTATGAAATGCTGTCATTTAGGCTGGTGGACACAGACAGCTTCAAACAGCTCATGTCGCTTGCTGTCCCACAGTATGTTGTTCCCAGCCGGCACTACTTCTCCAAGAGAGCCGTGCCTTCCCTGCACAACCAAGTGTCCGATAAAATCAAGTGTGCACTGCGCAACGCCATCTGTGGCAAGGTCCACCTAACCACAGATACGTGGACCAGTAAGCACTGCCAGGGACTCTATATCTCCCTAACTGCACACTGGGTAAATGTAGTGGCGGCTGGGCCCCAGGCGGAGAGCTGTTTGGCGCACGTCCTTCCGCCACCAAGGATCGCAGGGCAACATTCTTTGCCTCCTGTCTCCTCCTCCTCCTACTCAGCTTCCTCATCCTCTTCTTCCACCTGCTCATCCAGTCAGCCACACACCTTCACCACCAACTTCAGCACAGCCCGGGGTAAACGTCAGCAGGCCGTTCTGAAACTCATATGTTTGGGGGACAGGCCCCACACCGCACAGGAGTTGTGGCGGGGTATAGAACAACAGACCGACGAGTGGTTGCTGCTGGTGAGCCTCAAGCCCGGCCTGGTGGTATGCGATAATGGGCGAAATCTCGTTGCAGCTCTGGGACTAGCCGGTTTGACGCACATCCCTTGCCTGGCGCATGTGCTGAATTTGGTGGTGCAGAAGTTCATTCGCAACTACCCCGACATGTCAGAGCTGCTGCATAAAGTGCGGGCCGTCTGTTCGCGTTTCCGGCGTTCACACCCTGCTGCTGCAAGCCTGTCTGCGCTACAGCGTAACTTCGGCCTTCCCGCTCACCGCCTCATATGCGAAGTGCCCACCAGGTGGAACTCCACCTTGCACATGCTGGACAGACTGTGCGAGCAGCAGCAGGCCATAGTGGAGTTCCAGCTGCTGCACGCACGGGTCAGTCGCACTGCGGAACAGCACCACTTCACCACCAATGACTGGGCCTCCATGCGAGACCTGTGTGCCCTGTTGCGCTGTTTCGAGTACTCCACCAACATGGCCAGTGGCGATGACGCCGTTATCAGCGTTACAATACCACTTCTATGTCTCCTTGAGAAAACACTTAGGGCGATGATGGAAGAGGAGGTGGCCCAGGAGGAAGAGGAGGAAGAGGGGTCATTTTTAGCACTTTCAGGCCAGTCTCTTCGAAGTGACTCAGAGGGAGGTTTTTTGCAACACCAGAGGCCAGGTACAAATGTGGCCAGACAGGGCCCACAACTGGAGGACGAGGATGATGATGAGGAGGAGGAGGTGGAGGAGGATGAGGATGAAGCATATTCACAGCGGGGTGGCACCCAAAGCAGCTCGGGCCCATCACTGGTGCGTGGCTGGGGGGAAACACAGGACGATGACGATACGCCTCCCACAGAGGACAACTTGTCCTTACCTCTGGGCAGCCTGGCACACATGAGCGACTTCATGCTGCAGTGCCTGCGCAACGACAGCAGAGTTGCCCACATTTTAACGTGTGCGGACTACTGGGTTGCCACCCTGCTGGATCCCCGATACAAAGACAATGTGCCCACCTTACTTCCTACACTGGAGCGTGATGGGAAATGCGCGAGTACAAGCGCACGTTGGTAGACGCGCTACTGAGAGCATTCCCAAATGTCACAGGGGAACCAGTGGAAGCCCAAGGCGAAGGCAGAGGAGGAGCAAGAGGTCGCCAACGCAGCTGTGTCACGGCCAGCTCCTCTGAGGGCAGGGTTAGCATGGCATAGATGTGGAAAAGTTTTGTCACCACGCCACAGCTAACTGCACCACCACCTGATACGGAACGTGTTAGCAGGAGGCAACATTTCACTAACATGGTGGAACAGTACCTGTGCACACCCCTCCACGTACTGACTGATGGTTCGGCCCCATTCAACTTCTGGGTCTCCAAATTGTCCACTTGGCCAGAGCTAGCCTTTTGTGCCTTGGAGGTGCTGGCCTGCCCGGCGGCCAGCGTTTTGTCTGAACGTGTATTCAGCACGGCAGGGGGCGTCATTACAGACAAACGCAGCCGCCTGTCTACAGCCAATGTGGACAAGCTGACGTTCATAAAAATGAACCAGGCATGGATCCCACAGGACCTGTCCATCCCTTGTGCAGATTAGACATTAACTACCTCCCCTTAACAATATATTATTGTACTCCAGGGCACTTCCTCATTCAATCCTATTTTTATTTTCATTTTACCATTATATTGCGGGGCAACCCAAAGTTGAATGAACCTCTCCTCTGTCTGGGTGCCGGGGCCTAAATGTGTGACAGTGGCCTGTTACAGTGGTGGGTGACGTGAAGCCTGATTCTCTGCTATGACATGAAGACTGATTCTCTGCTGACATGAAGCCTGAATCTCTGTTATGGGACCTCTCTCCTCTGCCTGGGTGCCTGGGCCTAAATATGTGACCGTGGCCTGTTCCAGTGGTGGGTGACGTGAAGCCTGATTCTCTGCTATGACATGAAGACTGATTCTGTGCTGACATGAAGCCAGATTCTCTGTTACGGGACCTCTCTCCTCTGCCTGGGCCTAAATATCTCACAATGGACTGTTCCAGTGTTGGGTGACGTAAAGCCTGATTCTCTGCTATGACATGCAGACTGATTCTCTGCTGACATGAAGCCAGATTCTCTGTTACGGGACCTCTCTCCTCTGCCTGGGTGCCGGGGCCTAAATATATGACAATGGACTGTTACAGTGGTGGGTGATGTGAAGCCAGATTCTCTGCTATGGCATGAAGACTGTTTCTCTGCTGACGTGAAGCCAGATTCTCTGCTATGGGACCTCTCTCCAATTGATATTGGTTTATTTTTATATATTTTATTTTAATTTTAATTCATTTCCCTATCCACATTTGTTTGCAGGGGATTTACCTACATGTTGCTGCCTTTTGCAGCCCTCTAGCTCTTTCCTGGGCTGTTTTACAGCCTTTTTAGTGCCGAAAAGTTCGGGTCCCCATTGACTTCAATGGGGTTCGGGTTCGGGACGAAGTTCGGATCCCGAACCCGAACATTTCCGGGAAGTTCGGCCGAACTTCTCGAACCCGAACATCCAGGTGTTCGCTCAACTCTAATTGCCAGTTATTGTCACCCAAGGTGACTTAAAAGGAAAAAAAAGTTTTTACAAATTTAAAATAAAGTTCAAATCACCCCCCTTTCCTAAAAATACTTAACCAATAATAAAAATAAACATCATGGGCATCGCTGTGTGCGAAAATGCCCATACAATTTAAATATAACAATATTAATGGCATACGGCAAATGGCGTAACAGGAAAAAAAAAATGCCAATTTGCCATTTTTTGTCACTTCAATTGCCCAATAATTATTTTATAAAAAGTTATCAAAAAGTCGCACACACTTCAAATTGGTATCACTGAAAAGAACAGACCGTCCCGGAAAAAATGAGCTCTCACACAGCCCAGTACATATAACTACAAAAAAGTTATAGGGGTCAGAATATGTTTATAAAAATTAGAAGGTTTCAATTTTTTTTTTTCAGTATTAAAACGCAAGAAAAAGTATACAAGTGTGGTATCATTGTAACCGTACTGACCTGGAGAATGAAGATAACAGGTTAATTTTTACCGCATAGTGTACAGTGTAAAAAAAAAAAAAACTTTATCAGAATTGCGTTTTTTCTCAATTCTACCGTATTTGGAATTTTTTTTCCGCTTCCTACTACATGGTATGCAACTGTAAATGGTGCCATTAGAAATTACAACTTGTCCCTCAAAATGTAAGCCCTCATAAGGCTACGTGAATGGAAAAAAAAAAAGGACTGTGGGAAGGCTGGAAGTAAAAAAAAAATGTTTTGCAGTAAAAGCGTAATCTATTACTGGCTAACTGGACAGTTGTGCGAACAAGCTTTTAAAATACTTTACATGGGACATTTCTGAAGAATTGAGGGATGTTAGCTGTAAAAATTAACAATACATGGGATAAAAGAGTTAGCAGGTCCTTTTAACATTTTAGGGCCCATCCTCAGGACAGGTCATCAGTATCTGATTGTTGGGGGGTCCAACTTGCCACACCACTGTAGATCAGCTGTTTGAAGAGGCAAGCGGTGTGTTCTCTTTAGCATTCACCAGTACGCCATCTAAATTGTAGCGGTTGTGCAGGCTAATTACAGCTTTTCGTCCAAATCATTTGAATAAGAGAAGTTTTAATTACCCTGCGCTGCCACTACAATGTAAACGGCATGCTGGTGACCATTGTAGATGACACAGGCGCTACAGCCCCTTCAAACAGCTGATTGGCAGGGGTGTCAGAGTGAGACATCTACAAACCGCCAACTGTTCAGTGGGAATAGGAAAGTAGGATTTTGGAAAATATCCTTGTAGAACCCTGAACCTAGTGACTCCTCATCAGTATTGCTCAATGGTCCTCATACGTGGTATGGAAGAGATCCAAGGTACCGGAGATACCAGTAGAGCTTAGCGTTTATTCTGTCCTCATAAAATAATGGCCTGTTAGGTTGGATCTTGTCTATGCAGAGTAGCACAGAAAATAAGTGGTGCAGGAAATCTACATCAACCTCATTGTACATATATGTGGTGTAAGCTCAAAAATTACCACACAGAGTATGACGAGCTTTATACGAGATCAAGACAGAACAAGGATGCCATCCATGTCCGGATCGCAAAATGGATACGGTCATGTGAATGCACCTTAAGTCTAGCATTTATGGTCTGAAACGTATATGTTTTCAAATAACTTTAATTTGAGGCTTCTTTTATGCTTTTTTTTCCGCCCCCCCCCCCCCCACTCTAGAACTGCACTACTCTGACCTGCAAGTGCGTCCATGTTCAGAACCCTTGATCAATACATGGACCATCTATCTTTTATTACCCTTTAAACACTAGTGGATATTTGAACTTCATCCTAATAGATCAGTGTTGTGCGACATTAGCGGGAAGATTGGTCTTGACAGTTGTATTAATTGGGCACAAAGAACATTCTTATCGCCCTTTTTCCTGAATGGCTCCATAGAAATCCACGTCTCCTATTTTCCATTTTGTTTTCATTCTAGAGTGTAAGGAAACAATAAAAATTACATGGGTGCGAAGTCATTCTTGTGTGACTTGTGTTGCTCTTTCTCCAGTGATGCAAGCTGCATTTTTCCCATTCATTCCATTGAATGGTGTTCTCTTCAATGCGAGAGGAACGCTGCGCTGTTTGGGGTGTACAAACGGTACAAATACAGGTGGAAGTGCAGAAATAACTACAATAAACCATATTCTTTCCTCTGTTTTTGTTTCTCATTCAGATTGCCACCCCAATCCGATATACTGTAACATTAGGAGGGACTTCTGTAAGTGTTAAATATCTCCGAAAATATGGCTACTTGTCCACACCACCATTAGTGAAAGACTATATACAGGACAAAATGGAGGAGACTAAAGAACGTTTTAGTGAGAAAATGGAGGAAACCAGAGACATTATTAGTGAGAAGATGGAAGTAACAAAAGACAGGATCTCCGGAAAGCTCCAAGAAACCAAAGAGTCCTTCACTTTTAGGAAGAAGAAGGAGGAATGAGAAGATGATGAGTGCATCTTAACATCATTGCAGACTATCTATTTCCTGGAATTGTGCAGAGAAAACTGCATTTGTTTTTATCCGTTTTTGTTATATGAGGTCTGCATGGAGTTACCGTACTCTGAACACATCGATACACTTGTTTAGTCTGCACAGGAACGTGTTCCTAGAAATCACATATATATTACAAGTTAACATTGTCTATGGCTTTTACAGTTATTGGCACATTTTCATATCCATGTAAAGTTAGACGTAATATTAGAAGCTTTTCCTATTGTCTACAGCAAATTGTAATAACACACCGGGCAAGCCGCTGGTTCATCCTAGTAATGGGTCAGAAGCATGTCGGGGTGGGAGGGAGGTTTAAAGTAGGAACCCCCCCCCATCACTGCAATTTTACATATAATCCATTTCTGTTCACCCAGCATAGTATCACCCGGTACTTTGTGAAAACTGTTTTACATAGTTTTCTAAGGTACTTTGCAATCTGAAAGCACAAAGAAGTTTTAATATTATAACTGATGACTTATAGATATATTGGTGGCAATTGTTAATTGTCCATTATAAAGTGCTTTGATTAGAGCAGGGATCAGCAACCTACGGCACTCCAGCTGCTGTGAAACTACAACTCCCAGAATGCTCCATTCACTTTTATGAGAGCCGAGCATGTTTGCATGCTGGGAGTTGTAGTTTCATAGCAGCTGGAGTGCTGAAGGTTGCTGATTCCACCCTAAGAGGAGTTTCCAGCCTTTTTTTTTCTTCTAAAAATGCTACCGATTTGGTGGTGTTTTTTGAGCCAAAGCTGCAAAAGGAATGTGAAATATGAATGAAGGAAATCTCCTTTTGTACCTGATCCATTTCTGGCCTTTACCAAATGAACATTTCCATGTTCCTGGATATACTGTGTTTTCGTATTACATGCATGTGATGCAGCCTGATCACAAGTTTAAAGGCTTTGGACATCTTTAGGGGCAATTTTTTATAATTACATTTTACTCTTTTGGGCAAAAAATCATTCTTTCAATTGGTCTTTATTAAAAATGGTCCATAATTTTTCTTCTACAGCTTTCACTTTCACTGCCCCTACGGACTATTCTTCTCTACCTCAGACTGAATCTGTCCAGGGGCTGCTCTGACAGCTCGATCTGAAGCCCTCCTCTTTGAACTCATGAAAACTCATAAATATTCATTTAAGCTAAATTCTTATAAGGAGTGTTTATGAGCTGTCAGGAGTTCAAAGAAGAAGGCTACAGATTGAACTGTCAGAGCAGCTCCCTGACTGATTCAGTGTGAAAACAAAATATTTTTAAAATGAGTAAAATGCAATGATAAAAATGCCCCAAAGGTGGCCATAGCCTTTAACTAAGGGCATCATAGAGCCCTAAGATCCTGTGGGTTCAGGTTGGCAACACTCCCAAAAACGACATAAAACACTACTGAAGCAGTGACATTTTTCAAGAAAAGACTAGTTAGTTATATATGGCGTAAGATGTGTACATATAGATATCTTTCATAGCATGGTACGAAACACTTATCGCCACAAAATGGCTACCAAAATTTGACAAAATTATTAGATTTCTATTATAAAGCTTTTGGGGAAAGTTGTGTTTACGTTTTCTTAGTGCTGATTCTATTATATTGTTAATCATAATTTTGTTAATTAAATTTCAATACCAAAACCCAGTTTTAGGGTCCTTTCACACGTCCGTAGTGTATTGCGGATCCGCAATACACCCGGCCGGCACCACTATAGAACTGCCTATTCTTGTCTGGAATTGCTGGACATGTTCTATTTGAGGGTGCGCTCCGGAAATACGGATAGCACACTATGTGTGCTGTCCGCGTCCATTCCTGCTCTATAGAGAATGCATGGGTCCGCACCCGTTCTGCAATTTGAGGAACGGATGCGGACCCATTCTGCGGATGTGTGAATGGACCCTTAATCTGTGTGTATTTGCTTCTGTTGCGTTCTAGCTTAGTCTTCATTGCTTATAGACCTGTAAATCATGATTATGTATCCCGTCTCCAGCTTTTCTGCAGAATACTTGGCTGTACCTTGTGACCATGTACAAGCACTAACCTTTCACACAATTATATTCCCAGTACACTGACTCACTATGTTCTTGCCTGGAATCCTCTGGTTTACAGATACAGTGAAACCTCTGAGACGACCTCCCAGAATTACCATTGAAAATGGGTCTTTTAGGGGGAGATGGCTAGTTTGAGTAATATATAATGGGGCTGACAATCTGTTAGAGGAACTCTGGTCTGAGTAATAAAGAGATGAACTTTTGGAAAGGTTTAATTGTATAGCAGACATGTCCAGACCTAGAAGATTTTGTGCAGATCAAATTATTATTGCTAAAATAATTAAATGTGTGCATTTGTTAGCCTATGATTATGATTTCAATTCCTTATTACTGCTGACAGGTGAATAAAGTCGTTTAAAAACTGCTTTTGTTATTGGTTGTGTTTAGTTTATATTGTCCCCAAAGTGAAAGGGTCCCTGCTGTGTCAACAAGCTTTCCATAAATCAATACTACAGGTGAATATAAAAATTTGTAATATAGCTTATTAGAGAATGTCTGTCTTTTTCTCCATCTAGTAGCTCATTCGTCTTCCCCTCTCCATAGTCTTTTATGGGCACAATGTTTGCTGGCTCTCTCTGCGGCTCTCTCCTCCTAACCCCTCCCCTTTCCATAGTCTTCTATGGTCAGCATGTAATCTGATTCTTTGGTGAATAACCGTTGTTTCTCAAGATAGCAGAGAGTGTAGGTTTAGGTCAGGAGAGAAAGAAGCATTTTTCTCCTATTAAGATATATTGTAAATTTCTTATATTCACCTGTGGTAATGATTTATGCAAAGTTTATTGAAACAACAGTGACAATTTAAAGAGGACCTGTCACTACAAAATGCTATGCAATCTACAGCTAACATGTTATAAGGAGTCGAGCAGATTAATATATTATATATATATATATATATATATATATATATATATATATATATATATATATATATATAACAAGAAAAGACACCGCAGCACATCCGTTGGTGAAAAGTAGTGGATCTTTATTCACCCTTGCGACGTTTCAGTCCACTTGCTGGGACTATTATCAAGGCTTGATAATAGTCCCAGCAAGTGGACTGAAACGTCGCAAGGGTGAATAAAGATCCACTACTTTTCACCAACGGATGTGCTGCGGTGTCTTTTCTTGTTTTATATCACACACCTTGGTAAGGTGTTTACACCGCTGGCACCCATCGGTTTGTTACAAGGAGTGCTGCCCTGATTCTACACAGTCTATATATATATATATATATATTTATATATTTATTATTATTATTTATTTATTTTTTTAAGATTCTGCCAATTTAATTTATTCATTAAAATATCTGTGATTTCTGACCTCAGTAGCCAAGTGGGTTGTCTTATCAGTTATTGGCAGCCATCCCTATCCAAGTATGTGTATATATAGATAGCTGTTAATGACTAAGGCCGCCCACTTGGACAACTGAACTCAAATTTAGTACATGACAGTCCAATTCCAAGAAAGCTAGCACCAACCCTGTATTTCACATGGATCCAGAGCACTCCCCATTCATTGCCCTCACTTATTTGCTAGGTTTATTTCAGGCTGGTAGTTCACATTTCCTTTCTGCTGCAGCTCTCTCCCTATAGGTGTCACAGGTTCAAAAAGAAGATCTGGCTGGTGGTAGTTGAAGAATGGAACTGAGCATGTCCACCAGCTCAGCGATGTTATGGAGGTGGACAGAAAAATAAAAGAAATACACAGCAGGTGGTGCTATACAGATACATTTTATAGAATAACTCAGCGCTTTACAAAATTACATGCAATCACAAAAGCATTCAGATCCAGGTGCTGGTTTGAAATAAAATGTAGACTATTTTTATGGTACAACTTCTTTAAATGGGTTTTTCCAGTAAAAAATATGTTTTAACAAGTTGCTGCAGCATGACACGTGAAACAGAAGATTCATAGTTACCATCTCAAAACGGCCCCACACCACTTCTGTTCTCTCCATTTTCCGGTCCCAGCACTGTTTACATCCGGCTGGCTAAGAGCATGGTCACATGCACCACTCCAGCTAATCACTTCAGTGCTGATGTGGCCACAAGCAGCATGTCACTGCTGAAGCCAGTCATTGGTTGCAGCAGTGCATGTGACCATGCCCATAGCCAGCTGGATGTAAACAGTGCCAGGACTAGAATATCGAGAGAGTGAAGGCAGCGCGGACGAATGGAGCAGATAGACGTGAACCTTCTGTTTCAGGGGCCATGCTGCAGGAACTTGTTAAACATTTATTTTATTTTTTTACAGGAAAACCCCTTTAAGGCACTCAATGAAGAGCACAGAAGTGGTTTATCCAGTGGAATATAGTACATTACTTGTATGTCAGCCCCAGACTTTCTTAAGCAGTCCCTACTCATTGTAGTTTTTTTTTTCTTCTATTGGGATATGTAGTTATCCTGGTTCCTACTTGGACAGCAGTAACTTTTATGTTTTCATAGAGATTGGAATCAAAGTTGATTTGTTTTCTCTCAATCTTTATGCGTGTTTTTCTGAAGATTTTCTCAAGTGGCACTTAGTAAGCAAACCTCTGTATTCTTAATTATTGCTTATATGAATATATTTTGTGAGCTTGTTGGGCAAAATCACCAAAATGCTGTATTATAACTATAGTACTAAAAAAATGTATTTTTCATTATACATGTAACTCAAAACCTTTAGCTGACTACCCCTATAAATATATTGGTTGTCACAGATTCTGAAAGGATAAATCTGCCTATTAATGCAATGACTTATCTCTTACTTTTCGTCGTTGCATAACATGGCCAGTGGGCAGTTCAGAAATGTATGACCCAGCTTTCCCAGAAATTAATTAAATTTCTAACAGATGACAACTCATGAACTCCAGAGATATGGTACATACAGCTCGCCAAGTTGTCCCCCATAACTATTTATGGAGAGGTTTAATGTAACGTCTTCTGGACCTGATTTTTGTAGCACAGTCTGTCCATAGTAAGGTCCCTATTAATTTATCTCAAAAGAGGGACCTGTATGCAGCTTGCATTAATTTCTGTGGGTACTGAAGGCCAACAAAATGATGCTCGTTATATATGAACCGTGCAGCACGGCTTTTCCCATAACCCGCATATAATGAATGGAGAAAGCCATCTCTCCATTAATTATCCAGCTAGTTGTGACTGTCAGAGACCGCCTCAGCTGGCAGGCTGGTGGACACTCATTTTCACATATGTAAGGGTCTCAGAGTTTGGACCTACATCTATTAGACATAAATGTCCAAGGCAGGAAAACCCCTTTTAATGCCAAAGATAACCTAGTAATGAAGCAGATAAACATCTGATGAGTGCAAAACTGAAATGTACAGCTATATAATAATGATTATAAAGTATATATAAAATATATATAAAATATAATAAATGAAGAACATAAGAGAATAGAACACACGTAAGGAACATACATTAAAATGATGCGTCACTTCTCCAGTGTCTTGTACATTTCCCTACTAATTAAACCTCCATGAAATAAAAATTCTGCTTTGAAATGGTGAAAGATATGTTATACCAGATATCGTACACAAACCCCTGCACGTGAACCAGTGGCCACATTTACACCGAGCCGGGGTACAAATACCAACTGTCATTACATAGAGTGACATCATTCATTTCTCCACATTCTTGGACCTCCACACTGGTATCCCCCCTGAGGGATGAATTGTCTCCAGCTTTCATAGATTGAAGACAGTGAATAATACCCTTCTGCATGTTTCTAGCCCACATCCCACTTCACTTCCAATAGCGCAGCTCATTCAGTTGAAGAAGGAATTTATCTGAACAGTTGCATTTGAACCTGGGGTTGACTAGTTCAAGACATGTATCAAAATAGGTTGGACACAAGCCAAGGACTAGACGTGCTGGAATGACTCATTCCAAAATGGAATGGATGGGGACCTACTGGGTACAAACTTAATCATTTTATGCTGCGAGTACATTTGCTAGCCTTTTCAGAATTGTACCTTTTGTTAATTTGATTAATTTGAACTTTTGTTTGCTTCATTTATCTACTCTCCGCTCTACTATAAACTAACGTTAATAATGCAAATTAGTAAATCAAGTGTTAACCATTTATTTCAGTAAAAATAAAATATAGTTAGAAAGTACTGATCTGCATGATTATGATGGAATTGCAGTATCCTGGTGTGGAATGCGTAAATAATATTGATATGATAATTCCTCATTTGCGTTTGCAGCTCTTCCATGTGAATATTAAGCAGGCAGCTCCCCAGTGTCAATCACTAAACCATGGAGAAAATGCAAGGAATAAAATATTTTGCATATAGTTTCCTGACCCAGTTTTATAGACAATATACTGTATATTATCATCCATAATACACTGGCAGAAAATGAAAAAAACACCACCTGGAAAATTTATTGTGGTTGACCTGAGATTGACAAAGTATAAACTGCTAGTGGTGCTTGATCAATAATCACACAATTAAGGTGGTGCACCCTTTATTTTGGGTTCTGCAGCAGAGTATATAGGTGGCATCTCCCCTTGCTGCGATACAGGCTGCCACTCTAGTATAGTAACGGTCATACAGATGCTGGACATCCCCTGTGGTATGAAATTCCAAGTTCTTTCAACTTGGACCCATTCTGCCAAGGTGGCTGTGGGCTGGTGTGCATGGGAGATCTGTCCCAGACAATCTCGATGAGGAAGAGATCCGGTGGTCAAGCTGGCAAGAGTTGATGTTTGATACCCTTAAGAGCACATTGTGTAGCGCAGGCAGTGTGTCTGTGGGTGTTATCTTGTAGAAACCCCACATCTCTTGAGTCAAAAAATGACTGGTTTCACAATGTCCTAGACAGACATACTGAAGGCCAGCCAATGTTCTCTCCATGAATACCTGATGGGAACAACCATGGTAACTAATGGTGCTCCACAACATCTTAACTTCTGTTGGTACTGGGTGTCTCAGCACTATGCATGATGGAAGTAGACACTATCCAGCCCTCCTGCGTACTCTAATGGCCACCACTAGTACCAAACCAGGTCCCGGTACTAGTAATGGCCACATTACTGAACACTATTATTTGCCATTCATGCCTCCAATGGGCTCTATCAGGACACCAGTGTACTCTTGGCAATGATGAGAGATCAGTGGCAAACAAGCTAGTGGAGTGTGTGAATGCAGTCCTAATTCAGGTAGACAGTTTCTTTTGGTCCAGACGGTCACTGGAGGGGCTACTACAAAACCAGTATGTGATGCTATAGCTGTCCTTTGAGATACAGCAGCTCTTCTTATACGGCAATCTTGGCATGCAACTGGCTGTCTTGCCCATCCAAGGACCCTCTATACATGTGTGAGTACCCTCTTCTGACCACTGTTGACAACACAGATGCACTACAGAAACTTCTTGTCCAGTTCTTTCTGAGATTTGACGGATAGACCATACAGCTTCTCAAAGTCCCACTATTCAGCCCTTTTCAAAGTCTGTTAATTGCACAAATGCTGCATGCCTTTCTCTAGCAGGCATAGTGAACACTTCAACAACAGCAAATCAACAGTCCTGTAAGAGAGAAGACTAAAAACAGTGCTGTCAGACAAAAAAACAACAACAATGATGCAAGACTAAAAAAAAAAAGTCTGTGGAGCATCTGTATGTAAAGTAAGGATCTTCGAACTTTGATCACTAAATGTAACAACCTCCAACATTGCTATATTGTAAAAGGGGCTTTTTATCTTAACTCCTTCTGGGTGTTCTTTTTTCATTTTCTAGTAGTGTATGTAATTAAATCTAAAAGATCTGTTGCATATAGTTCTCTCCACCCTATTTTATAAACCCTATGTTTTATTATCCAAAGTTTGTAAGTAAATCTAAAATTAAGACTTGCCCTACTGTATTTTAAAGGTTTCAATCACCTTCAAACTTGCGTCCACATGTCCACTAGTATGTCATCTCCATAGGATGTGTGTGCAGGTACCTGCAGAGAGGAGTATGGCACTGTATAAGTAAACAATATTACCCTAAGATAGTACCTATATCTAGATTGCTAGGAAGACCATGCCACTTATGATTGGGTGGATTTCAGGAAGGCAGTGTTTCTCATTGAAGATAAAAAGTCAAGATTTTTAGGAAACACAAATTTTTCAGGCAATATGCAAATTAGCTCGTACCACCCCAACCAGAGATACAACCTACTGTAGACAGCACTGTTTTGGGATTCTCCATGTTCTTCTGGAAGAGATGCCTTAGATGCAGCTTTGGGGGGGGGGATTTTTTTTTATCTTCCAAAGTGGGGTTTAGTGTTTCTCAAAAGAAAGTCCAGTACCCTTCTTTCTACTCATGAGGGGTAAATCCTGTTGGCTTGAATGCAGGCACGATATTGGCATAGCAAATAATAGCCAGGGTGAGGCTAAATGACAATGGGGAGGGGGGGGATATATCATTCCTGTATGCCAGAAACGTACGAAAGTCACACATTTTGGCACAAGGGTTGTTTTGCACCAAAATATGATACGTTTTGCACTTTTCCACCAACCTCGCCACCTTGGGGTATTGACCAATATGTGCACCATAAATCCAAAGGTTGGACTCGATGGACCTATGTCTTTTTTTAAAGGAGTTTTCCAACTTTTTTAGACTGATCGGTGTGGTCCAACACCCGTGTCCCCCAATGATCACCTTGCTAAGCACAGCACCGTACATTGTATAGTGGCAGTGCTTGGTATCGCACCTCGTCCCAATTCACTTGAATAGGATTGAGCTGCGCTTAGGCCATGTGACTGATGAATGTGACATCACTGGCCTAGGGTAAGCTCACCGGAGTGCCAAAGCCTCTTCAGACAGTTGATCAGCGGAGGACCCCAGTGTCGGACTCCCACCAATCAGATATTGATGATCTATCCTGAGGATAGGTCATCAGCATAAACCAGTTGGAAAACCTCTTTAATCTTTGTAAGATTACACCTGAAATCTATCCCACTGGGGTTTGGTTTTAAGAGTTACATAAAAAGCACCTGCCTAAATATACTCTCCCTTATGACTCCCCATACTATACATTAATAATGATGATATATAATGCATTTGTGCATTTCTGGCCCACATTTATCATACTCCTTTGCTGGTTTTCCTGGGTTTCTGGTCTCAAAAATTTAGCAACTTTTTTGGTAGGTAAGCACTCTACTCACCACTTTTCCAGAAAGTGGGTGGGACAGGGAGTGGGCAGTGCAGGGCCAAAGCTACCAGAGTTATAGCCATATTAAACAAGGAAAACTAGATTGCACATGCAGCTGGATGGGAGGATTCCACTATTCCTCTAAGGCCTCATGCACACGACCAGTTTTTTTTACGGTCCGCAAAAACGGGGTCCGTAGGTCCGTGATCCGTGACCGTTTTTTCGTCCGTGGGTCTTCCTTGATTTTTGGAGGATCCACGGACATGAAAAAAAAGTCGTTTTGGTGTCCGCCAGGCCGTGCGGAGCCAAACGGATCCGTCCTGAATTACAATGCAAGTCAATGGGGACAGATCCGTTTGACGTTGACACAATATGGTGCAATTGCAAACGGATCCGTCCCCCATTGACTTTCAATGTAAAGTCAGGAGTCCCTTTTATACCATCGGATCGGAGTTTTCTCCAATCCGATGGTATATTTTAACTTGAAGCGTCCCCATCACCATGGGAACGCCTCTATGTTAGAATATACTGTCGGATATGAGTTAGATCGTGAAACTCAAATCCGACAGTATATTCTAACACAGAGGCGTTCCCATGGTGATGGGGACGCTTCAGGTTAGAATATACTAAAAGAACTGTGTACATGACTGCCCCCTACTCCCCTGTAGTTAACTAGTTTACTCATCGGTGGCCAGTGGGCCCCCCTCCCTCCCCTGTAGTTAACTCATTGGTGGCCAGTGGGCCCCCTCCCTCCCCTGTAGTTAACTCTTTGTTGTCCAGTGCGGCCGCCCCCCCCGCCCCCTCCCTCCCCTGTAGTTAACTCTTTGTTGTCCAGTGCGGCCGCTCCCTCCCCTGTAGTTAACTCGTTGGTGGCCAGTGGGCCCTCCCCCCTCCCTCCCCCTCCTAATTAAAATCTCCCCTCCATCATTGGTGGCAGCGGAGAGTACCGATCGGAGTCCCAGTTTAATCGCTGGGGCTCCGATCGGTAACCATGGCAACCAGGACGCTACTGCAGTCCCGGTTGCCATGGTTGCTTAGCAATTTGTAGAAGCATTATACTTACCTGCGAGCTGCGATGTCTGTGTCCGGCCGGGAGCTCCTCCTACTGGTAAGTGACAGGTCTGTGCGGCGCATTGCTTAATGATCTGTCACTTACCAGTAGGAGGAGCTCCCGGCCGGACACAGACATCGCAGCTCGCAGGTAAGTATAATGCTTCTACAAATTGCTAAGTAACCATGGCAACTGGGACTGCAGTAGCATCCTGGTTGCCATGGTTACCGATCGGAGCCCCAGCGATTAAACTGGGACTCCGATCGGTACTCTCCGCTGCCACCAATGATAGGGGGGGAAATTTTAATTAGGAGGGGGAGGGAGGGCCCACTGGCCACCAACGAGTTAACTACAGGGGAGGGGGGGGGGGGCGGCCGCACTGGACAACAAAGAGTTAACTACAGGGGAGGGGGGGGCCTTTCACACTGGACAACAAAGAGTTAACTACAGGGGAGAGAGGGGGGCCCACTGGCCACCAATGAGTTAACTACAGGGGAGGGAGGGGGGGCCTGCCCCCTGTTGCCTGGCAGCACCTGCCAGGCAACGGGGGGCCTGCCCCCTGTTGCCTGGCAGCACCTGCCAGGCAGCAGGGGGCAGTCATGTACACAGCTCTTTTAGTATATTCTAACCTGAAGTGTCCCCATCACCATGGGAACGCCTCTGTGTTAGAATATACTGTCGGATCTGAGTTTTCACAAAGTGAAAACTCAGCTCTGAAAAAGCTTTTATGCAGATGGATCTTCGGATCCGTCTGTATGAAAGTAACCTACGGCCACGGATCACGGCCACGGATGCCAATCTTGTGTGCATCCATGTTCTTTCACGGACCTATTGACTTGAATGGGTCCGTGAACCGTTGTCCGTCAAAAAAATAGGACAGGTCATATTTTTTTGACGGACAGGATACCCGGATCACGGTCTCGGCTGCAAAACGGTGCATTTTCCGATTTTTCCACGGACCCATAGAAAGTCAATGGGTCCGCGAAAAAAACGGAGAACGACACAACGGCCACGGATGCACACAACGGTCGTGTGCATGAGGCCTAAAGCAGGAGTGGGGAACCTTTTTGCTGCCAAGGGCCATTTGGATATTTATAATATCGTTCATGGGCCATACAAAACTCCAGCGTGCTAATTTCTCAGGGATAACATAAATGCGTCAACAGAGGGTTAATGAACTTTTACACTCCAAGGAATAAATTTGTGCAGCTACTTGCAGGACAAATAACACTTTTATATGTTTATAATTCACCAAACTGGTTTGGCACTAACAGAAATTGTGCTTCAATGACAAAAAATCCAGAGCACTGTATTGTTGCAGCACAAAGTGGCACCTGCACTGTATATATACTGTATATATAGTTCTTTATTTGGCATTAATGGCAGCCAAGTTCGGTCCAGAGAGGGGTTTACCCAGCTTACACTCTTCCTGCCTCTGTCCCTTTCTCAGCAGTCTGTTCTCTCTGTGGTCGGCAGCTATCACATCACACCTCGCGGCATTACCAGCATATAGCTGGCTGACAGCCGGGTAGGAGCAGTGCTACAGAAGCCATCACATCAAAAAAAACTGTCAAAAAAAGCCATTTTTGTCACCTTACATCACAAAAAGTGCAACATCAAGTGATCAAAAAGGTGTATGTGCCACAAAATGGTACCAATAAAACCGTCACCTCATCCCGCCAAAAATGAGCCCCAACATAAGAAAATCATTAAAAAAATAAAAAAACTTTAGCTCTCAGAACATGGACACATAAACGTAATTTTTTTTTGTTTCAAAAATGCTATTATTGTGTAAAACTTAAATAAGAAAAAGTATGCATATTAGATTTTGCCACGTCCGTAACGATCTGCTCTATAAAAATGTCACATGACTTACCCCATAAAGTGCTATAATAAATGATCAAAAAATCATATGTACCCAACAATAGTACCAATAAAACTGGCACCTTATCCCCTAGTTTCCAAAATGGGGTCACTTTTTGGGAGTTTCTACTGTAAGGGTGCATCAGGGGGGCTTCAAATGGGACATGGCATCTAAAAACCAGTTCAGCAAAATCTGCCTTCCAAAAACCATGTGGCGCTCCTTTTCTTCTGCGCCCTGCTGTATGCCCATACAGCAGTTTATGACCATATGTGGGGTGTTTCTGTAAACCGCAGAATCAGGGTAATAAATATTGAGTTTTGTTTGGCTGTTAACCCTCAATGTGTTAAAGAAAAAAATTGATTAAAATGGAAAATCTGCCAAAAAAGTGAAATTTAAAAATTTGATCTCCATTTTCCTTTAATTCTTGTGGAACGCCTGAAGGGTTAACAAAGTTTGTAAAATCAGTTTTAAGTACCTTGAGGGGTGTCGTTTCTACGATGGGGTAATTTATGGGGGTATCCACTATGTAAGCCCCACAAAGTGACTTCAGATCTGAACTGGTCCTTAAAAAGTGGGTTTGGGCAATTTAAAAAATTTTAAGAATTGCTTCTAAAATTCTAAGCCTTCTAATGTACTAAAAAAATAAAATGACATTTCCAAAATGATGCCAACATATAGTAGACATATTGGGGAATGTTAAGTAATAAATATTTTATGAGGTATCACTTTCTGTTTTAAAAGCAGAGAAATAGAAATGTTGAAAATTGCATGTCATGAAGTACAATGTGTCACGAGAAAACAATCTCTGAATGGCTTGGATAAGTAAAAGTGTTCCAAAGTTATTACCACATAAAGTGAGATATGTCAGATTTGCAAAATTAGGCCTGGTCAGGAAGGGGGCAAATGGCCCGGATGTGAAGTGGTTAAGTTTTTGACTTTGTTTCCAAATTTCACAGATCTCAATCCATTAAAGCATCTGTGGGAACTTACAAGTTATAGGACTGAAAGGGTTTTTTCAAGATAAAAAATATGGATGGCCTATGCTTAGCATAGAATATAAACAGTAATTTGCTGGGGTCCAACTCTCTGTACCCCTGCCAGCCAGCTGATCCAGGAGGCCAAGGTGCTCAGAAGAGTGATGTGGTCTCTTAATTGTTTACATCACTCCATAACCAGGAACACCTGTACTGAATTTCCAATCCATACCATATGTATCATATAAGGAAAATTTTGTCAGCCAGGGTCCCAAGGGCTACTTTTTACCCCCCATATTATTTTGCCTTTTGCATAATGCTCATTGTATTGAAATGCCTTTGATAAGACTGTGCTAAAGAGGTGAGACAACCTCAGTTCATCCCATTTCATATATTAAAACTGTTCGTGCTGTTGCCGTCTTGTTTCACAATTTCTGTACAATGCCATACATCTAGCATTGTAAACGACTCCTCCAAGAAGAGAAAGGATTTCAGTCCTGTTTCTATCTCATTATGTAATCTGGACTGCAATAATTGCACCAACCTGCCCTCATTGTATCTCCATAGAGGCAAGACATTATTAGCCTCTAGTTAGGCTGCAAGTAAAAGCAACAGGTTAGTAATGAGAGAGCGATTCTTGGAAATTCCCCATAAATTCTATTATTTATCATTCAAGCCATGTGGGAGCTAAGGAACAGCAAAATCTTTTGTTAATAAAATCATCCTGCGGAAGCAAACACTATGAAAAAGGCTGGAATACATTCAACTTGGCTGTTTTAAAATGTGCATTTTAATTAAAATGTAAAATGCTGCGCTTGAATATAACGATAATGAGAGATGCGTAATGAATTTTAGCAGAATAAACTCTCATTAGAACACACATGAAGCAAGATCCTTGTAAGTGCCGGGGATATGGAATTTCTAATAAGAGCTGGGACTATTGGGCATCTGGAGCTAGGGCATGGGGAGTCCTGCTCCCTTCAGTGCTGTTAATAATTATTCATCTTTAGACATGGCGGCAGGAGATACAGGCTGAGAAAGGCCATGTTCTTCATAGATTGACCTTGGTAGCCCTTCATAACTCTCTGGGCTCCGTTTATTTTCCTATAATGGTGAAATCTGCTGAAATATACCCATTGAGTAAACAAATTCATAGTTATGGGTTAACTCATAAAAGATGCTATTCATTCAAGATGGGTTTAATGGAGAGGTTCCCCCTGGCCTTTGTTATCCTAATTTTTAGTCGGTCGATAGTGGGTCACGAATAGAAGGTGTGCCTTCCTTTATGCTCTTCAACACCTCATTTGTCAAGTCTGTTTTTAAAAATCTAAACTAAGAAAGTAAGAAAAAAATCACCAAGGCTTGATTTTTTGTATATTAATAATTGAGGCTGGAATACACTGGTCAGAAAGAATCATACCATGTGCTTGATTAAACTGTTTAGAGTAGAAATGAGGTAGAGTAATGTTTTGATGAGCATCAGTGAGATCGAGTAAATTAATTTCAGCTTTTCATAGGTTTCCCCCCAGAATAAGGGTATGTTCTTATTTGAGTTGGGGGTTCTGTTCAAATATTTGATGCAGAATTAATTGGAACAACGTAGATGTGTACTGTACAATGCTAATTGCTCCATCAAAATTACGGAAACCAGTTTGATCCTGCAATACATTATCATCTCTGGAACTCCATGTGTGACTGTGTAGGTTCTGTGCACAGCTTCAACGTGTGTGGAACAGTGATCTGTGCAATTGTAAGGATTAGTGAACCAAAAGAATGAAACGGAGTCAGCGAATGTGCTACAGTTGATTACATTTGTTGATCATAACAGAAATGCATATGACCAGATAAATTCTGTTTTGCTGTTGACTTACATTAGCTCTTATTAAAGGAGTTGCCCTATATTATAGAAACAAATCTGAAGGCCAGGGTTATCAGTCTGGCGTCCAGGACATAAGAGATTTGTGCTCTGCTGTAATTAGCTGTAGACTTTAAAGTGACTGAGGGCAAAAATGATAGGAAAGTCAGTACCTATAAGAGAGTATTACCTGCTCTTTATATTTCTCAATCTGATGGGATATTTTGAGCTCAGTTCCATTGGGGCAGAGCTGTGATCTGTGACTACAGCTCAGCTACAGTTCCTACAGGGAGTCTGTGGTAGGCTGAGACACACCCCTGTCTCATCATTGGTTCAGGCTCTTGTTCTTTCCCTCCCCTGCAGATCTGCCTCCTCAGATTGCCTGATTTGTATAAACACAAGTCTATCACAGGCTCATCAGGAAGTCAGGGCATACAGAGCTGATTTCTATTAAAAGAGCAGAATGATTATAAAGTACAGATCAATAAAATAGCATTGACAGGTTTTCAGTGGGGAGGCTGTAGATGGAAAGGACGGGGCATTGAAACTCAACAAGCCTGATCTTTCTTTCCACTGTATCTTATATTAGTGGAGTCAGGTGCTCCCCATACACAGTAGATTATAGGCTGGTCCTGCAGACCATAGTCTAATGTGTATGGGGGCCTTTAGTAAACGGGAGCCCCGAAGATTGTTTTAAGGGTCCATTCACACGTCCGTTGTTTCTTTACTAATCTGTTCCGTTTTTTGCGGAACAGATCTGGACCAGTTCTGTACCCATTAATTTTCAATGGGTCCTGAAAAAAATCGGACAGCTCAATGTCAGGATGAATGGGTACAGAACTAGTCCAGATCTGTTCCGCAAAAAACGGAACAGATCAGGAAAGAAACAACGGACGTGTGAATGGACCCTAAATGTAAAGGGGTTACAAAAAGGGTCTGCTGATTTTCCAGAAACAATGCCATGTCTGTCCATGGGATGTGTCAAGTATTGAGGCTCATCCCTATTCAAGTAAGGCCTCATGCACATGACCGTTGTGTGTTTTGTGGTCCGCAAATTGTGGATCCGCAAAACACGGCACGGCACGGACAGCCTTTGTTATCACTGCCTATTCTTGTCCGCAAAACGGACAAGAATAGGACAGGTTATTTTTTTTTTTGCGGACCATGGAACGGTGCGGCCCCATTGAAGTGAATGGGTCCGCATCCAAGCCGCAAAAACTGCGGCTCGGATGCGGACCAATACAACAGTCGTTTGCATGAGGCCTAAATGTTGGTAAACTGCAGTACCAGGAATATATGTGACACTATTTCTGGAAAAGTTAACCTTTTTTTATTTCATTTTGGGCAACCCCTATTAGCGCTCACTTTGTGTGGATACATTCCTTAGAGTCCATAGATATCTTGAATCCTTACAAAAACTGTGTTTTGTAGTTTTAAAATATACACTGCTCAAAAAAATAAAGGGAACACTTAAACAAAACAATGTAACTCCAAGTCAATCACACTTCTGTGAAATCAAACTGTCCACTTAGGAAGCAACACTGAGTGACAATCAATTTCACATGCTGTTGTGTAAATGGGATAGACAACAGGTGGAAATTATAGGCAATTAGCAAGACACCCCCAATAAAGTAGTGGTTCTGCAGGTGGTGACCACTTCTCAGTTCCTATGCTTCCTGGCTGATGTTTTGGTCACTTTTGAATGCTGGCGGTGCTTTCACTCTAGTGGTAGCATGAGACGGAGTCTACAACCCACACAAGTGGCTCAGGTAGTGCAGCTTATCCAGGATGGCACATCAATGCGAACTGTGGCAAGAAGGTTTGCTGTGTCTGTCAGCGTAGTGTCCAGAGCATGGAGGCGCTACCAGGAGACAGGCCAGTACATCAGGAGACGTGGAGGAGGCCGTAGGAGGGCAACAACCCAGCAGCAGGACCGCTACCTCCGCCTTTGTGCAAGGAGGAACAGGAGGAGCACTGCCAGAGCGCTGCAAAATGACCTCCAGCAAGCCACAAATGTGCATGTGTCTGCTTAAACGGTCAGAAACAGACTCCATGAGGGTGATATGAGGGCCCGACGTCCACAGGTGGGGGTTGAGCTTACAGCCAAACACCGTGCAGGACGTTTGGCATTTGCCAGAGAACACCAAGATTGGCAATTTCGCCACTGGCGCCCTGTGCTCTTCACAGATGAAAGCAGGTTCACACTGAGCACACGCCACCTCATCAGGAGCATGCACAGGCGTTGTAGGGAGGTCATACAGGCATGTGGAGGCCACACACACTACTGAGCCTCATTTCTGACTTGTTTTAAGAACATTACATCAACGTTGGATCAGCCTGTAGTGTGTTTTTCCACTTTAATTTTGAGTGTGACTCCAAATCCAGACCTCCATGGGTTAAAAAAATTTGATTTAAATTTTTTTATTTTTGTGTGATTTTGTTGTCAGCACATTCAACTATGTAAAGAACAAAGTATTTCAGAAGAATATTTAATTAATTCAGATCTAGGATGTGTTATTTTTGTGTTCCCTTTATTTTTTTGAGCAGTGTATAATACGATGTAGCATCAGAACAACTTTATTTCTTCAAATTTTTTTAAGTGCTTTTTCTGTCCATATACAGTATGTGTAATAATACAAGTATAGGATCAATCTCTAATCTCATACTGTATCAATGTACTTATGAACTCATTCTGGACATTATTGTTGTTCTTGCTTTTTATCTTAACTTTCTATTTTAGTTGCTTATATAGAAGCTATCAAACAAAAACCCATAAAAGAAATAAAGACCTAGAATAGCGGTTTGCTATTAGGCCTGACAAAGCACAGAGGCCCAGTCCTGCTGTATTCACTCTTAATGGTACAATTATGACCTTGACAAGAGATAAAGTGAGCTCTTTCCAGTATATTCGAATAAAGATAGTGGCACGTTCTTGCTGTTTTAGTGCAATTATTTTGTGTACGATTCCTGCTTTGTATCATAAGTGATCCTGAATGGACGTTAGACAATAGTTTCCGGGACAGTGATTGGGCATGAAACAAGTATGTGGAGTGGGTGTCTATGGTTTGAGCAACAACCAAGGGTCCACGCTTGCTGTAATTCACCACAGATTTCAAAGTTTAGATTAAAGGGACAATAAGATGAAAATAGTATTTTATTATAGACGTAATTTTTACTGCACAATTTATAGTGTAGTATAATAAACATAGGTTTATTGTCTTCCCCCAATTATGTCAATGCTCTTTTATATACTAAAAGGTTCTTGGAAGTCAGTAAATTACATCACTCATTTTATCTAATGATAGACCACACCTTCCAGGTATTAAGACGGATAGGAGATATAAAGCGATTCAAAATAAGCGTAAAATATTTGACAGCTTAAAAAGTTTTAAAACAAATCCATATAATCGTCCAAGAAAATAGGCAATGCCAGTGTAAATCATACACATCCCCTACTACAATCTCTGGAACAATTCAGTGCTATGTTTGACACTTTGGGAAAGATTTATCAAAACTGGTGTAAGGAAAACTGGCTTAGTTGCCAGTAGCAACCAGATTCCAACGTTCATTTTTCAGAGCTCCTTTAGAAAATGAAATGTGGAATCTGATTGGTTGCTATTAGTGTTAGGCTTCATGCACACGGCCGTTGCCGGCCCGCAAAATGCGGGCACCAGATGTGTGCTCCTCGCATCACCGATGCGGACTCATTCACTTGAATGGGTCCGTATCCCGAGATGCGTTGCGGAACGGAGGCACGGAACCACTAGGGCGTGCTTCTGTCTGTGCATCCGCACAGCAAAAAAATAGAACTCGTTCTATTTTTTACATTGCAGACGGATCATGGACCCATTCAAGTTGAATGGGTCTGGATCCGTGGCGGCTGCCGCACGGATGGGACCCGTGCATTGGGGACTGCAAATTGCAGTCCCAAATGCACGGCACGGCCGCACAACGGCCGTGTGCACGAGGCCTTAAGTGAATTGGGTTCGGATTGCCGTATCCGAACCTGATTAGTTTGAAAACTTCATTAACAATATAGCCTCTTACTACCGTAACATGTATGGGCTCTACTGAGGTCTTAGCGATCTTGCTGCAAATATTGCAAGACTTGTTTCCTCTTGCATCTATGGCATGACACTTCGGTTATGCGCATAAATTACAGTGTCAAAATCCGAAGCTAAACTCAGCTTTGTGCCTCAAGATCGCTAAGACCTCCACGGAAACCATACATTTTACAGTTGTAAGAAGCTATATTGTTAAGGAAGTTTTCAAATAATCGGGTTTGGATACAGCAATCCAAACCGGATTCACTCAACACTAGTTGCTATGGGCAACTAAGCCAGTTTTCCTTACACTAGTTTGAGTGATGAATCTTCCCCAAAGTGTCAAACATAGCACTGAATTGTACCAGAGATTTTAGTACGGGATTTGTATGTTTTACGCTGGTATCGCTTGTCTCCTAGAGCCCACGGAACAAATATGGTATATTTGTGAATTAATACTACATCTCAGGTATATGGGTAGCAGTTTTTAGGCAGTAGTTTCTATGTGACGGCTTTCCAGGCTGGTCTTATATTACCACCAGTGGGGTCTCTTAGTCCATTTGAAGCCCGGTTACTGTTGCTAAGCAACTACACAGGAAAAATTCACTGAGAACAGGAATACAGAGCTGTTCACTGATGACAAGGAAGAGGCGTCTCCGTAAACTGGAAATATTCAGAAAAAGTTTACATTTGCTGGAGAGTGGCTGCATGGTGCTCGTGTGACCTAATAACAGTATAAATACATGAAAAGTCATTAACGATCTCTCTCATTATCTATTCATACCCAGGACTATAATGGTAACATGGGGACATCCTCTATGTCTAGAGGAAAGAAGGTTTCTACACCACCACAGAATGGGATTCTTTACTGTAAGAGCAGTGGTTGTGATGGTGAACTCACTAACAAGAGGGGCCTAGATGAATGTCTTGAGAGTCACAATACAAATTACAAATGACAGTTACTAGATGACCACTAGTATACATTTTTTGGCTCTCACGATATTTGCAGAGGACAACCTAATAAAGACAAAAACATTCTTCAAACCGACAGATGTTAATGGATACATAGATATGGCTAGTTGTCATCATGTCCCTTGGAAGAATAATATCCCTAAGGGACAATTTATCCGTATCAACTGTACCTCACTTAGTGACTATAGGGAACAGAGTTTATTGATCTAGAATCGCTTTGTGGAAAACGGTTATGATCGAGATAATGTAGAAAAGGTGAGAAATGAAGTGGAAGTGTGGGACAATAAAAGTAGCAGAAATAAAGTAAAGGAAACTAAAGATTAGAAATTTATGTTCCTGACTCAGTTTAATACATTGGTCGGCCCTTTAAAAAATTCTTTGCATAAAAATTGGTCCATCTTGAAGAATGATCTTGTGTTGGGTCAGGTTCTCCCAGACCGCCCCACAGTGTTGTATAAAAAAAGCACCAAACCTACGAGATTCTTTGGTCCTCAGTCATCTGTCAACTAAAGTGGCGAAAAAAGAGAAAGACCAGTTCACATGGTGCGGTTTCTGCACTGCCTGCAGGAACCGCTCCAGAGAAGATAAAAAGATAAAAAATCTACAAGTAAAATCGAGAGGAGGACAGATCCATAAGGTTAAAGGAGAAACATCATGTGAAACAATGGGGGTGGTATACTTACTGAAATGCCCTTGAGGGCTCCAGTATGTGGGGAGAACTTTGCGCAAATTGAAAACTAGAATACAGGAGCACATTGGTAATATTAAGAAGGGCCGGGAAGATCATAGTGTATCCCTTCACTTCAAAATAGCACATGGTAAAAATCCCGCTGGCTTGAAGTTCAGTGGCCTTGAAAGGGTTAAGGAAAATTGGAGGGGTGGAGACCCGACACTTAACATCAACCAGAAGTGGGGTGGATATATAAAATGGACACATTGAAACCGAGTGGGCTTAGCATAGATTTTGATTTGAAACCTTGTCTGGTTGGTTGAATAAGAAAAGTTGGATTAGCTGAAACGGCATTACTTGTTTTAAACTGGTGTAGAAAGCATTTGGTTGAGTTTCGCCATGTCACTTATGTTTATACCACGTGAAGAGCTGAGTCGATGAATGAATGAAGCAGTTGTAGTCTGGAATTGGGGTCATGTGGGAATTTTATGAATGAAAAAGAGGTATACTTAGTAGGTCCACTGTAGCGTGAAAGCGCATACAAGGGAGATGATTAATAAGTTGTTTCATGCTGCACATGTTTTTAAAAAGAGTATGGTTTATGCATTGAGATTGTTTTATGAAAAGGTTTTAATAGTGAGAAGTGACGCACGCTCAGTAAGAGGGCAGGTGTTTAATGTGATGCCTTGCCTTTAAATACCACACCTGAGAGGGGTGGTATTATCGCCCCTGACGAAGCTGAACGACGAAACCTAGGTCGGGTGGATGCACAAGAAAATGTATTTTTTTATGTAGTTTTAATTGTCCATCTTGTAAGTACAATAAATACGTTTTTGAATTGCTCCCTTGTGGAACTTCACTATTGTGCACCTAACTTCCTTCTAGCATTTGGGCGTTTGAAAGAGCGCCCTACGTCTGGATTCTGATTGTGCGGTTGCATTGTGAGGGACTCTTGACCTGGAGAACC
This sequence comes from Bufo bufo, assembly GCF_905171765.1. NCBI lineage: Eukaryota > Metazoa > Chordata > Amphibia > Anura > Bufonidae > Bufo > Bufo bufo. Next base: position 179,054,240 of record NC_053393.1, on the reverse strand, counting down.
GATTCCTGATTGGACTTGACAATTTCTGGCAGCGCGAACACCTACATTTTAGTTTTATTTTAGACTAGATCTCTGGGGAGATCCAAGGATTTATTCTGATATGCCAGAATTGGGGTTGGGAAGAAATTGAGTGTTTTATGCCGTTCTCTGAATCAACTTTGCAGGATAATATAGATGGAACTGTATGGATGTAGGTCTTTTTCATCCAAAGTATATAACTATATTACTATACCTTTGGCTTTTGTGGTGTACACCTAAGTTTGGATGAATACATTTTGCCTGTAGGCTAGAGTCAACGTTTTTTTACACCATTTTTATTTTTTTTTCGGAAAAACACAGACTCCATATATTAACTGAAGATCTATGGTCATTTTGAAAGGCAGGACACGCATGCATTTTTTTTTGTTTGTTGTGGGTAAAAAAAAATTAAATGCAGCATATTGTAGCGATAGCTTTTTTTCAGGCATTTTCCTTTCAATTCAGTATATAGTAAAAAAAAAAAAAAAAAAAGGCTGCAATAAAAATTAAATAGATAAGTGTTAAAAAAAAACACTACTAAAAATGACCACCAAAAAGTATTTAAAAAAACAAACAAAAAAACAAACAAAAAAACACAATATGCAAAAAAAAGAAACAAAAAACACTGATTTTTACTGCTATTTTTAATCCCAAAACAATGCCAGACAAAACTGATCCATGAAACAGTTCAGCATCTGGTAATTCAATGTTAAAGGGAGTCTTTCACGCAGATTCACCCTATTAACCTAAAAACAGTGTTATGTCCACGGCATCCCCCCTATTAAAACGGTGCTTACAGTTTGATCCTTGCTAGCATTGTTGTGGAGAAAAACACTTTTAATCCGCATGCAAATGTGTGTGTGAAGGTCCCCAGGGGCGGCGTTACAACGGCCGGTGCCCAGGCCCCTGGGTCATTTTGATACGAAGGCACTCCCCCTCCGCCGCGTTTGCCCGCCCTTAGTCTCTGTTCTAACCTCCCTCCTCCCGTCCGTAATCCCACGCATGCGCCGATGAACGAGATATTGGCGCGTGCGCATTGAATGAGCACTGTCGGGTCGTGGCATCGCAGTTTAGCGTGCGCATGCGCGGAATTACGGATGGTAGGTTAGAACAGAGACAAAGGGCGGACAGACGCGGCGGAGGGGGAGTGCCTTCGTATGAAAATGACCCAGGGGCCTGGGCACCGGCCGTTGTAACAAACAAAAAAATGCATGCGTGTCCTGCCTTTAAAAATTACCATAGATTTTCAGTTAATATAGGGAGTCTGTTTTTCCGCAAAATTTTTTTGTCAAAAATGCCGTAAAAAACGTTGACTCTAGCCTACAGGCAAAATGTATTCATCCAAACTCAGGACTACACCACAAAAGCCAAAAGGTATAGTAATATAATTGGTAGTATTATGACGTCATGCTCCTTATCAATGCACACACCCATCCAACAATGATTGGAAAGTTCCAAACTCGGAGGGCGTGTTCATCTGATAAGTTTTGGGTTAAGAAACCAGTTACCAGGAGAAAGAAAAAAAAAGGAGAAAAAAAAAACAAACAAACAAAGAAACATTTGGATTATAGATCTCTGGAGAATCATTTGGATTATCGGGAAAAACTCTTGAGAGCTGGCTGCCCCAAGACTCTGCACATCACTTGACCCTTGGGTAATGTATATTTTTGTTTTATGTAGTATTGATCTAAATTAATTGGCTTGATACTTAGCCAGATACCCGCTCATTTGCGGATGTGTAACGTTAGTAGCTGCATCAGTATTCTCTCTTGTTTCAGTTACGATGCATATAACTGAATAAAGGGGATAAAATTGGAGAAACTCTCTGTTGGGAATTTTTATATTCCCTTGTTTGATATCAAGCCAATAATTTATAAGTTTTGTTGCAATACTACCCCATATCTGAGATTGGTCATCATTTTTGGGCGGAGCAAGGGCTCGTATCTGTCATCTTCTTGATTGAGTTTCCTGCATAATCCATTGATTGTATATCTCTCACAAATTTAAAGCTGTATTGCATAATATTCTTGTGTTGGTTGAGTATTGTTTTGTTGGCATCATATAGTGGTGAATTCTGGGTACTGCATATCATTGTATATTATTGAAATTTATGTTGATTCATTTTTGATTGTATTTTAAACTATTGTATAATAAAGAAAAATGTGGGGGATTCAATCAGCACAACCCTATACGTAGGTGCACATTGCTATGGCGAAATACATATACAAAGAAAAAGACACAAATGCAATGGCACTCTGCAACCAGCATGCATGCTGAGCCCACTATATACTTCTCCTGGAGCCAGCATGCATGTTGGTACTTGCATCCCTGGATCCGATGAAAGCTGTAATGGCACCGGACGGGGTTAACAGCAGAGTGTGCTTGGCGTGCATGCTGCACCTGCATTCCCTGGACTTTGTGTGGCTGTCATGGCCCACAAACAGGTAGGAACTAGTGTTAGGGACCACTCCATAGAGGCGACCTTGACGTGGTGAGTGGCTTATTATGCTTTGGCCAAAATGTACACCAATGCCTCATCCAGAATAGAGGCAGGGCAGAATGCTGGTTGCAGAGTGCCATTGCATTTGTGTCTTTTTCTTTGTATTGTATAATAAACCATTTATATTTTTGCATAGACGCTTGTACCCTGTTTTACTGATTACACAAAATAATCAGGTTCTTGATCGAACTCTTTTTGAGATGATTATGTCCATCTCACGGGTCAATATCGTTTGCATAATTTTTCTTTTGATCCGTAAAATTTTTATCTTTATATAAAGCAATTGCTTTATATACCCAACAAATTACAGTTGTGTTCAAAATAATAGCAGTCAGACATCACTAACCTGATCAATCACTGTTTATGGTAGAGTTCAATGAGTGAGGTCATTCATTCTTTGAAAAACAGGTGGCAATTATTGCCCATATTTAAGGAAGGAAGGCAGCAAATGTTGTACATGCTGGTTACAGTGCATTTCTCTCTGAAATTCTGAGGAAAATGGGTCGTTCCAGACATTGTTCAGAAGAACAGCCTACCTTGATTAAAAAGTTGATTGGAGAGGGGAAAACATATAATGAAGTGCAGAAAATGATAGGCTGCTCAGCTAAAATGATCGCAAATGCTTTAAAATGGCAACCAAAACCTGAAAGACGTGGAAGAATGCGAAAAACTACCATTCGAATGGATAGAAGAATAGCCAAAATGGCAAGGACTCAGCCAACAATCAGCTCCAGGAGGATCAAAGGAGGTCTAAAGTTACCTGTGAGTACTGTTACAATTAGAATATGCCTATGTGAAGCCAAGCTATCTGCAAGAAGCCCCCGCAAAGTCCCACTGTTGAAAAAAAGACATGTGCTGAAGAGGATACAATTTGCCAAAGAGCACATTGACTGGCCTAAAGAGAATTGGCGCAACATTTTGTAGACTGATGAAAATAAGATTGTTCTTTTTGGGTCTAGTTGGTCAAACGACCCCCAAACACTGAATTCAAGCCACAGTACACTTTGAAGACAGTGAAGCGAGGTGGCACAAGCATCATGATATGGGGATGTTTCTCATACTACGGTGTTGGGCCCATTTATCGCATACCAGTGATCATGGATCAGTTTGAATACATCAGAATACTTGAAGAGGTCATGCTGCCTTATGCTGAAGAGGAAATGCCCTTGAAATGGGTGTTCCAACAAGACAACGACCCCAAACACATCGGTAAACATGCAACATCTTGGTTCCAGACCAACAAGATTGACATTATGGAGTGGCCAGCCCAATCCCCAGATCTTAATCCAATAGAAAACTTGTGGGGTGACATAAAAATGCAGTTTGAGGCAAAACCAAGAAATAGAGAAGAACTGTGGAATGTAGTCCAATCATCCTGGGCTGGAATACCTGTTCACAGGTGCCAGAAGTTGGTTGACTCCATGCAACACAGATCTACAGCAGTTCTCAGAAACTGTGGTTATACAACTAAATATTAGTTCAGTAATTCGAAAGGAAAGCAAAATCTTCAAACATTTTTCAGTTTATATAGTGAATGTTTAAGTTTGTAAAGAATACAAACACTGCTTTTTTTTTTTAACAGTCTAATATTCACTTTTCTTCAATTTTTGAGGAACAACACAAATATGATATATTTTTCTTCATGTTTTGATTTGGAATACAATGTGTAGCGTTCCCAATGCATTTGTGTGAGTGGAAATAAAAGCTATTAGAAGGATTTTGAGCTTTATTCACTATTTTAAACACACTGCTATTATTTTGAACACATCTGTATATACATTGGCTGAAAAAGACATACATCCATACAGTTCCATTTATTATCCTGCAAAGTTGATTCAGAGAACGGCATAAAACACTCAATTTCTTACCAACCCGAATTCTGGCCTATCAGAATAAAACCTTGGATCAGCAACCCATCCCCAGAGATCTAGTAATTGTCATTTGTAATTTGTATTGTGACTCTCAAGACATTCATCTAGGCCCCTCTTGTTAGTGAGTTCACCATCACAACCACTGCTTTTACAGTAAAGAATCCCATTCTATGGTGGTGTAGAAACCTTCTTTCCTCTAGACATAGAGGATGTCCCCATGTTACCATTATAGTCCTGGGTATAAATAGATAATGAGAGAGATTGTTAATGACTTTTCATGTATTTATACTGTTATTAGGTCACACGTGCAGCCACTCTCCAGCGAATGTAAATGTTCTACTTTTTCTGAATATTTCCAGTTTACGGAGACGCGTCTTCCTTGTCATCAGTGAACAGCTCTGTATTCCTGTTCTCAGTGAATTTTTCCTGTGTAGTTGCCTAGCAACAGTAACCGGGCTTCGAATGGACCAAGAGACCCCACTGGTGGTAATATAAGACCAGCCTGGAAAGCAGTCACATAGAAACTACTGCCTTAGCTGTTTTCTTCATGCACTGCTACCCATATACCTGAGATGTAGTATTAATTCACAAATATACCATGGAAGGCAAACGACTCATTATCACTCATTCAGACTTTATACAAGCTTCTGAAAAATGGGGTTCATCTAGTCCTCATCACTAGGGATGATTGAATCGACTTTAGATGAAACTCCTGCTCCGTACAGTATTAGAATGTATTGGCTCCGTTGAGCCGAAGTTATTGCTTCGTGAAGTCTCGCAAGACTTCGCGTAATAACTTCATAAATTAATTTCTACTGTATAAAAAAAAAAAACATTTCCCGAAGTACCGTGGAACCGAACCAGAGTTCAGGAAAAAATTTTTTTTACAGTAGATATTAATTTATGAAGTTATTACGCAAAGTCTCACGAGACTTCACGAAGCAATAACTTCGGCTCATCGGAGCCAAAATATTCTAATACTGTACAGAGCTCCTGCTCCGTACAGTATTAGAATGAAGTTATATGCGAATCGATTTTGGATGTTTCATCCGAAGTAAATTCGCTCATCCCTACTCATCACCTTTATTATTTGCTGAAAGTTGTGGAAACTTAGCTAAAGGAGGAATGTTCAATTTAGGCCTCATGCACACATCCCGCAGACCAGAATAGGGCACGTTCTCTAATTTTGTGAAACATACAGATGTGGACAGCACATAGATATCATCATCATGTCTGTTTCAGAAACGATAGAACATGTCCTATTCTGATCTGCAAAATGCGGTCCACGAAACCATTGAAGTCAACGGGTGAGCAAAAAAATTAGGATGGCACACATACGGTATCCATATTTTGTGGCTCTGCAGGTAGTGGACTGCAAAAGGCAAAAAGCAGTTGGTAAAAGGATTCTGCCTCTACCCTGGAGATAAAGCAGACTATGCAATTCCACCCATTTTTTCTTGTTTTGCAATGAATGGAAGACCAAAAACGTCGGGGGATGTGACATTATTATTCTATTTTTGTCAATATTGCAAGTCATTTTTGGGTTGCCTCCCCTTATAATCCTTTTAATCGCCATTTACACTTCATCTCATTGAGATGCCGTTGTGAGTTCATACTTTTTAAGCAATAATTTTACAATATTGAAATAAAATTAAAAAACAACAGGAAGCAAAAGTAATTCTCAAATTTTATTGTTTTATCACTGTAGTATGACCACAGTGGAATTAAGAACAAGCATAAAACCTTTATTTTATAACTAACAACAGCACTTAGAACAACAGATTTCTTTTAAACAAAACTCATAAAAAAATGACCACCATTTTTCAATTAAGAGATAGATGGGTATACAGATACATTTCATTCATTGCAGTAATATACCGTAATTAAGTCAGTCATGGCAGTAAAGAGGGCATGATCATTAGCAAACACAAATAGAACCAAATCTTCATACCAACCGTGGGCAGCACCAACTGTGCTGACCATACCTGATGTTAATCATGTCATGTTTAGGATCTGTTCACATTAGTGTCATGGCCTCCGTTTACCAGAATGTCTGATGGCTACTGCAAAAGACCCCATTAACACCAATGTGAAGAGTGTCGCCTAAGTAATGTATGGTGTGTAACAGATTTTATTATGTAATTTTAGATGGCTAAAGCCATAGGCAAGACTGGCTTCACTTTAGGGTTTGAAAGATCTGTTCTTCCTATCGTTTAGTTCTTACCAAAAATAAGAACCGATCCTAAAAGAAGGAACAAGGACACTAATTTCATCAGGGACTAGAGACACCAATTTCAGTTAGGGACAGATCTACACTTACACATTTCACTCAAGGGCATATTTTCATCTCTAACTGCACTTGATACCGTAGGAAGTTCTTAGGTGGTCCTTGGCCATCGTTATTATCATAGTCTTCTCTAACATCTACCAGATAAATGAAGCCCCATGAAGGATTTTATTCTTTACTCTAAGGGATACTGGTAATAAAGAATGATTTAGACTATTGGACGATCCATACCCAATCTTGTCTAAGGGCTTCTGGAGGCTTCTTTTCTAAATTTGAGAGAGTAGAGGAGCTGTTGTAACCTGCTACGAGGGTAATTGTAATCTAATTCCCTGATACTTTAGGAATTAGATGGTAATATAAAAACTAAAATTTTAAAAGCGGTAGTGTAAGCCTTTCATCCCTGCTTAGAAAAATGACATACAGTAAGCCTGCCTTGAAATGCTTCTGGTAGTATATAAATAAAGCAATGTGGTATGGTATGCAGGTATACAATGTGGGCTCTTTCTGAAAGGCTTGTGCCACAACTTGTGAATACTGTCCTGTTCTGCAACCCATTGAATGTTGTTACTAGTACATCCATAAGATGCAAGGACTCTTAACGGGAGATCTTTTTTGGTCCACATGTCTTCAGAAACCTAAGTTTAATGTAAATGATACATATTACACCGCATCCTAAACACAATAATACTGATTTAAAGACAAGGTGGAGGCCATCTTGTCCGCACAGAGATACAGCTTCATAAACAACACAGAGTAGACGGAAGAAGCGATTGTGTTAATTAACAGTATCATAATTACCATCATTACAGAACAAGTTTAATGTTTAAGAAAAGTTCCCTCAAGCAAAAGACATTGAGCAAGGAGTATGAAGTGTGTCTACAGGTCTAAACCTGCTGGCACAACGGCAGAGCTATGGAAAGCATTACCTGCTTTGTGGACCTCACCAGATCATACACAAAGCATGGGAATAAATATTACAGCAACGACACAGCAGATATCAGTTCTATCAGATGTATCCACAGTGCTTAGATCATTTAGAAGGGGATTACAACCAGGTTAGCTGGTATAAATTGCAATCGCCATGAAGTACCACCAACAAAATGGGTGTTGACTTCAAAAATGCTTTGAATGAAGGAATATTTTCCTAAACCTGGATGACAGAAACAGAGATTAACACAGTACTAAACTGAAAAGGTTAAACAAAGGTAAAGCCAACTCCTATAAGTGCCAAGTTATATCATGTCAAGTGCTTCTAGTAAGTGCTATAAAATGGTATATGGCGCATCTCATCCACTCTCACACCCATTCCACTGGGCAACTAAGCAATAAATATGCAGATAGGCAGCAGGCTAGCTACTACTTCAACATGCCATCTTTAAGGTGACATCTGGGAAGTCACCTATACACACACTGATCTACAAACCCATCGAAACAAGTCAGGGGTAATGCGAGGAACTTAAATGCTCCTTTCCTTAAACTGAAAATCATATGGTCTTGATGCAATCCTATATGACTAATGGACACAGGATGATATGAATAGTGCAGGAGAACAGCTAGCCCTTCAGCTGTGATTCCTATATGTACGTCTGATAATCAAAATATCAGCAGAGCTGAAGGTAATGCTGATCAGACATAGACCTAGTCTAAGGTCCAAACTAACAATACAGCCAGGGAACAACACAATCCTTCTAATTTGTTATGGTTAAAGAGAATGAAAATGTACCAGGCTTTAGAGGTAAGACGTCTCACTGGAGGTCCAATAATAGGGTGATCCAGAGTAGTCAGTCTGCTAATGAATGCCTTTAGGGCCTCAAGCGCAGTACAGAATCATAGGCATTCCATGTGGTGCTGCCATAATCTGGAATTTGGCATATGCGCTGGAAAAGCTCCCGATGCACATTCCAGACTTATCCAAAAGGTCCCTATGCATCTAGCAGATGCCAACACTAGTTCTTTTGAAACATTCAGGGCCAACATGTTGGCATACCATTTTTTTTCATTGTACAGGAAGTATAGTTTGCTACACTTTTCTATGCAGAGGGACACAATAAAAAACGTGTATTGTGCAGTATGCGACCTTTACAATGAGAACCAGTGGACGAAGTACTCCACTGTACACCTATAGAGTGCATACATTGGTGAAGTAAACATCAGAGTTGCAAATTTGGGATCCATGTGATAAGTGAGGACAGCCATCTGCATGAGACCATAGAGGATGTCCATTAGACCCGCTTTCACTACTCTATGCCCAGATAAACAGATATAACATTCTCCATATTGTACTTGGAAAGATTTGACGTCGATTTTCTCAGGGCTTGTAGCCATAGATTGCTTCACTAATGAGAATAGGGCAACAGATTTTTGTTATTATTGAGGGAAAATGTATTTTGTCTGGAAGATATTTATGTGAGGCTGCCATTTGTCTGGATTGTGTGAGGTCTGTGTATTTCATAGAATGTGGATTCCTGGATTATCCAGAACGCGCAAGCCAAATAATCCGGCAGTAGACACAGAACTAGATAATAATTTGCCAAATTCCCATCTATTTCATCTAGTTTCTAAGTACTGGGCAGTGTGGTTTACATGTCGTGATCAGCACAATTAACGGGTCACAGTCTTTTAGGTAATGTTCTGATCCTGTAAAGTGTCAGAGAGTGATGTCCTACTGAGACATCAAGAACAGGTTCAGAGGTCAATTCAGAATATGGAGGGGACAGTAGACCTCCAATATAGTCATTGAGCCTGCATATGCAGTGGTTCTCAAGTATAATCCTAAATTCTATCATGTTATGGCATTACAGACAAATGGAATAACTTGATCCCAGAGTCAGCAGAAAACAAAACCGAGACTATGTTAAAGCGAACCTGTCACTTTGAACATGATGTCTCAGCTGAAGGCAGCATGTTATAGAGCAGAAGGAGCTGAGCAGACTGATATATAGATTTATAGGACAAGATTCAGTATAACCCGTATTGTATTCATTTAAATTCCTGCTCATTCTTTGCTTTGAAGTCAAGGGGGCGGTCCTACCAGTGATTGACAGCTATATCTGTATACACAGTCATAGAGAGAAGCCTGTCAATCACTGATAGGGCCGCCTCCTGGACTTCAAAGCCAAGAATGAGCAAGAATTTAAAATAATGAAATACAAGTTTTCCAGAACCTTTTCCCACAGAGCCATATATCTCAACCTGCTCCGCTCCTCCTGCTCTATAACATACTGTCTTCAGCTCAGACACCATATTCAACATGACAGGTTCCTTATAACAAGCGGAATTATACTTCTATACATCCTTCTACAACATTTGGTGACTATGGTGTAAGGCATTTATGAAATGAGAATGTAATAAACTGCATGTGTGTATGAATGGCTGGGTTTACATTTTCAGAAGGCTCTAGCTATGAAGTGAGTTTAGATGGTCACAATGTTCTGGCAGAGCCCATCATTAGCTTACATAGATCATTTCTATCTCCATGATCCTAGTTGAAAGTGGAAATGCAGGATTTTTTTTTGGGGATAGGAACACTCGTTCATGTTCTCGTCCTAACACAATATATTGGTGAATAGAAACTTCAGATCAATGTCCACTAGTCATCCAGTTGTCAATTTCACTTGAACCTTCATTACTCCTTGTAAACCGTCTTACAAGTACAATAGATGTAATAGCCCAAAAAAAAATCGATGTTAATTCCTGAATGCTGGTAGCGGTTTGACCCAGAATACTTTTATTACTTCTACTTCTCTGTTGAAAAAAAATAAAAACTAGACACATCAAAATGACCGCACGGTGGAAGTTATAGAGCATCACAGCCAAAACTGAGCTCACCTTCTAAGATCTCAACTACCAAACAGCACAATCATACTACAGTGGCATAAAGAGATAATCTACAAAAAAGCATCTAAAATACTGCAAAGATACAGTGCTTTATATTCATATATGACAAATATCAGGTCATCCGGTTCTTTAGTCAATACTAGGCCGGCAAGAGATAAATTAAAAAAGTATTTCTTGAACATGGTGCAAGAATAATACTGGTCCAACACAACAAGAGCGTAACAAGCGTTGACCTTAAAGGGGGGAGGGGATCACTCAGACAGCACAGTCACGCCAACAACAATATAAAGAGGTTACTTAAAAACATAGATTTGTTCTTTTTTTTCCTTATGTGATATATTGATATTTAATAGGAAAATAAAATACATAGATTTCTGTCATCTGTATTCTGCATTCATTTGCAAATCTTACAAAAAAAGGACTAGACAGGTTAGGCATTCACAAATTCTATGCCATTTTTTGTTAAAATTCATATCAACTATACATTATATTACAGTATTAACAATGAATATTTGTTTTCGGTTCTACCCATTGGGTAGGATATGTGCATAATATTCAAGTTATACAGAGTTACAAATAAAAAATAAAAAAAATATAAGACTTACAAGAAGATGAAGTGGAAAATAAGCACCTTTACAAATGAGGCACAGCAGAAGTGGAGGCGAGCGGAGAGTCTCCCTGGCTCCAGAGAAACGCATGCGCAGGTCTCTCTACACACTGAACTAGACGATCTGGTGTTAAGGTCACATCTAGTACATAGCCCGCACTTTCAACATATGGCAGCAAACGCAGCAGCTGTAATGTAGCACATACAATGGCCAAACACGTTTAGACTTTTTTGCTTTCGTTTTTACATTTGTTATATAAGAAAGGACAATCTTAGCGATCAAGTATTTGCCTCCTATTATATACAGCAACGAAACATGGTGAGCAGTTGTAACGCATCTGGACACATTGAAGTGAAGGTAGAAAACAGCATAAGGCTACTTTCACACTAGCGTTCAGAGCGGGTCCGTCTGATGTCTGCACAGACGGATCCGCTCCTATAATGCAGACGTTTGCATCCGTTCAGAACGGATCCGTCTGCATTATAGTTTGAAAAAAATTCTAAGTGTGAAAGTAGCCTGAACGGATCCGTCCAGACTTTACATTGAAAGTCAATGGGGGCGGATCCGTTTGAAGATTGAGCCATATTGTGTCATCTTCAAACGGATCCGTCCCCATTGACTTACATTGTAAGTCTGGACGGATCCGCTTGCCTCCGCACGGCCAGGGGGACACCCGAACGCTGCAAGCAGCGTTCAGGTGTCCGCTTGCTGAGCGGAGGCTGAACGCCGCCAGACTGATGCATTCTGAGCGGATCCGCATCCACTCAGAATGCATTAGGGCAGTACGGATGCGTTCAGGGCCGCTTGTGAGCCCCTTCAAACGGAGCTCACGAGCGGACACCCGAACGCAGGTGTGAAAGTAGCCTAATATATTGCAGCCGTGGGTGTACAGCCCCTTCACTTATTGTTTTATGCAGGGCTGGTCTGCTGTCACAGTGTAATAGTTTTTAGAATTGAAATGCATGGAATATATATGTAAAATTAACATGCTAGAATAGTAAATTTTTTGAGGGGATGAAACAGTAATACTAAATAAAGGCTGGTCCCACTGTGCAAAATAAGGGGCTTGGGTAACACCAATTTTAAGGTAGAGGGACAGCACATCGCGGCCACTTCTCCTTTGGTAGCTGGAACAGACACCAGCCCTTCCTTCAGCTCTCAGACACACACATATTGAAAATCTCTGAATAACTTCTTTAATGTGGCAAAAAGAAACTTAAAATGGAGCCTCCTTAAAACATCTGTTATAACAGTGATCACGGACAAAGAAGCAAACGCCTCTTAATAAACTTGGCGCATCTTACACCATCTTATTTAATACATTTCTTCTAAGACTTCACTGGAATACTTAACCCTTACAGACTAAATGCTAATCATAGTATTTTATTTAATTATGAAGAATTGCCTATTGGAATGGGTATAAAGTAGATTAAAGTGCGAGTAGGAGATCTTAAAAACATTCTTTTAACCACTTAACACTTTTGCCAGAGCTCTGCTCGGGCTTTGAGAAAAGGACTTAACAGCAAAGCTGCGTGGCAGGGTAAGGGGGAATAGTGGCAACTAGAGATACGGGCCTGGTCCTTTTTGAAAGCTGACAATCTAAGCTTTAAAACAAGTCCAGAATCACAGCATCTCTTCTACTTCAGCAGTTCTAGCTGTTAGTAATGAGGTCGGGAGTGACAGCAGCAGAAAGTGAAAGCAGGTTTCAGTTTCTTTCACCATCTTCCGATGGCGTGGAGCTAGTGCTGCGATTCTTGTTTTAACGCTCAGATGATTCAAACTTGACCAGGCCCATATCTCTAGCTGCTACCCAGCCGAAGATGTGTAGAGTTAAAACAGCCCTGCCCCTTCAGCTGGCTGTAATCTCTGGAGGGGGCATTGGGGGAGCTGACAGCCAGCAGGCGGAAAAAAAAACAAGAAGAAAATATTTTTAAAAAAATATATAAATTTGGCATCATCATAATTGTAGTAACCCACAGAATGACGTTATCATGTTATTTATACCACACAGTGAACTTCTTAAAAATAAATCCCACAAAACAATGTTAAAATTTGTTTTTTTATCATTGCCCCTAAAAATAAAATAATAAAAGTTATTTAATACTCTATATGTACCTCAAAATGGTTCCTAAAAACAACTACAGCTTGTCCCACAAAATTAAAAAAAAGGTCTCATACAGCTAAATTAAAAGAAAAACGTTATGACCGTTGGAATACAGAGGGGAGGAAAATGTTACTGGTCCTTAAGGCTAAAATTAGTCATGTCACTAAGGGGTTAAAAATACACTTGTGTCCCTGGAGTTCTGCGCCAACTATATTTACTTCAGACATAAATTCAAAATCTACAATAAAAAGTGAAATTTTTGGGAAGGGTTTTCAAATTTTAATGTGACTGTTAAGGGGTTAATCACAACAGCACTTTTTACAGCAGACTGCATACGGTTTCCAGCATTTAACCCATGTCCTGTACCACGGCTTCCCCGCCATATTACTCCCATTCCAATGATATGTACACAAACATATTACATCTCGCTGTACTCAATTGTGTTATTTTGGCTGCCCTCATACAACTTCGGCAGCTATATACGAAAATAACATTCCAATATTTCTTGAAAGATAAGATGCTGAGAGGAAGATGCATTCACTGGTTTCACAGTAATTCATGGTGAAGGATATGGGCGTGTCCACACTGGCATGGTAAGCTTGTATGTATACCATATAGATTATTACCAATGCTGAGGGCATCTTTGGGAATTCATACCTAGTAATGCACTAAGCCCTAAAGCGTCCCTCCGGTTCTAAGGTAAAAAATAAATAAATCAAAACTAATGCGGTTGTGTGAATGCTCCCTTAATGTGATTTTTTTTTTTCTTGAAACGGTGGGTTAATGCAACCAAGTATCAGGGTTAACTCCCATATAACAAAGGTGACATGTCCCATACATAGAAGATAATAGAAATTTTATTTTCTACCCTCCAACAAGCCATGGCAGTGATAGCAGCTTATTAATAGATGTGGCTTTATTTTGGACTGTGTTCAGACAGTCATAGCAGCTTGTGGTTTTGCTGGTGCAAGCACAATGGAAGGGAGGACACAGAAAATTTCATCAGTTGAATGTGTCCGCTGGAAGTAAATAAACTTAAAGCGGTTATCCCACAAAAAATATTCTAGTTTTCAAACCAGCACCTGGATCTTAATACTTTTGTAATTGCATGTAATACAATTTTTTGTATAGCCAGTGAGTTATTCAATGTCATGCATCTATATAGCGCCACCTGCTGTTTATTTTTTTTCTCATTCTTTGACCTGCTCACTGAGAAGGCCGCACATGCTCAGTTTCATCCTTCAACTGCTTCCTGAGCTGTGATAGGGAGAGCTGAGACACGCCCCCTGAGCTGCAGCAGAAAAGACACTCCCCTGAGCTGTCAGCTTGATATAAATCTAGCAGAGCAATGAACAGGGAGATCTCTGGATCCATGTGAGGTACAGGGCTGGTTCTAGCTTTGTTAGAAAGAGGTTGGCATATACTATATGATGTCTGATTTTCGTTTTTTACTTTAGTCATGGGATAACCCCTTTAAGCAGGAAATTCCACCTAAAATGAACATGTCTCCAGCTAGCTGTCATCTTAGTGCAGAAAGCCCCAAAACAACATGGCTGCACACTGCTCCACAAAGCTTCTATACGTGGGACCTCACTACACAAGACATGCATGGATGCAGAAGTGATTAAGAGCAATCCAGACATTTTGTCATGGATAAAAACATGGCTGCTTTCTTCCAGAAACAGCGCCACGCCAGTCCACAGGCCGTGCCTTGTGCTGCAGCTCAGCTCCACTGGAGTGAAAAGGGCTAATCTGCAATATGGCACACAACCAGGGGATGTTCTTTGAATCCTGAACCCCTTTAACGTGACGCTGCTAACTGTGCAATAAGTTATAGACTTAAAAAAAAAAGAGGGGGAAAGAGTGTCAAACTAACTCCATTCAGATGAACGGGACAGTCAGAGAAATCTGCCACATGTGGATATACCCTTAAAGCCTAATGTTAAGCAGCATGGCACCAAGCTCTATTTATTTCTGTACCCTGTAAGGTTTGTTCTTATAGAAAAATATGCGTTCTTTAATAGAATATTAACAAGCCGTGTCCCTGGGTAAAGCAGCACAGCCTGTCATTCCATGTTAAAGCTGACCACAGACAGAAGAGATGCCGAACAGCCATCTTTGGACTCCCCATAAACAGACCAACCACAGAACTGATTTCTGTCGAGGGAGAAGGACAAGAAGCCGTCAGACACCTCTGGTGCTGAATGGCAGGAGCTCAGTTCCCTTTGGTTTATGATGTGTGGTCAGCTGTATACTTCCTCTAAGAAACCAGTCTTTATTATAAAGGACTCTACTACTATGCATACCGCGAACTTGTAAAATCAAGGAGTAATAAACACATCTCTCCCAATGTCAGGGTCCATCTCATCTGCCGCTCATTTGGTAGCAGTAAAGGCAGTCTGGTTTTAGAGGATGAGGAGCTGGAGATGTTTCCATGTGGAGTAATATTCTTCCACACTGTTCAGCAGTTATTCATATATGAAAACACCATGGACGTCTTTGAGCAAGCTTTACAATGGCTACCCAAGATCAGAGAGCGGCAAGAGCTGATGAACAGCATTGTGCCCGCATCCCTCATATCCATGGATCTCGTCTACATGAAGGGGCTATGCTGAAGACGTGGAAGGTTCTTTTTTTGGGTTTGATTACTGTATAGGAAAAACACTTTTAGCTTCCATCAGGTGAATGTAACCCTACAGACACGTGTGAAGTATGTGCTGGAATTGTACACGCCAAGTGTATGCAGGTCTGTCCTGGCAGTGTTAGGGCTGGTTCACACAATCGAGTTCATAACGGGAATTACGCTCCATGTGTGAATGTGATCCTCCGTTCTGGACTTGCAGGAGCGCATGGCATGATCATGATTTATAATGCTATGTGCCTCTGCATGACCTTGTTTCTACAGAAAAAGGCCTCATGCAGACGACCGGGTTTTTTTGCGGTCCGCAAAACGGATTTCCGTTGTTCCAAGACCGTTTTTTTTTCCGTGGGTCTTCCTTGATTTTTGGAGGATCCACGGACATGAAAAAAAAAGAGTCGTTTTGGTGTCCGCCTGGCCGTGCGGAGCCAAACGGATCCGTCCTGACTTACAATGCAAGTCAATGGGGACGGATCCGTTTGACGTTGACACAATATGGTGCAATTGCAAACGGGTCCGTCCCCCATTGACTTTCAATGTAAAGTCAGGAGTCCCTATTAATAGTTTTCTCCAATCGCCGCACAGACCTTTCACTTACCAGTAGGAGGAGCGCCCGGCCGGTCACAGACATCGCAGGTAAGTATAATGCTTCTAAAATTGCTAAGTAACCATGGCAGCCAGGACTGCAGCAGCGTCTTGGCTGCCATGGTAACCGATCGGAGCCCCAGCGATTAAACTGGGTATCCGATCGGAACTCTCCGCTGCCACCAATGATTGGGGGGGGGGGCGGCCGCACTGGCCACCAATGTGTTAAATACAAGGGAGGGAGGGGGGGCCGCACTGGCCACCAATGAGTTAAATACAGGGGGGGGAGGGGGCAGTCATGTACACAGTTCTTTTAGTATATTCTAACCTGAAGCGTCCCCATCACTATGGGAACGCCTGTGTTAGAATATACTGTCGGATCTGAGTTTTCATGAAGTGAAAAATCTGATCTAAAAAGCTTTTATGCAGACGGATCAGCGGATCCGTCTGTGTGAAAGTAGCCTACGGACAAGGATGACGGACACGGATGGCAATCTTGTGTGCATCCGTGTTTTTTCACGGACCCATTGACTTGAATGGGTCCGTGAACCGTTGTCCGTCAAAAAAATAGGACAGGTCTTATTTTTTTGACGGACAGGAAACACGGATCACGGATGCGGCTGCAAAACGGTGCATTTTCCGATTTTTCCACGGACCCATTGAAAGTCAATGGGTCGGTGAAAAAAAAAAAAACGAAAAATGGAACAACGGCCGCGGATGCACACAACGGTCGTGTGCATGAGGCCTCATACTGACATAAAGCTGTCAATATGATTCTCTAGAAGTATGGTCAAGCAGAGGCACATAGCATTATAAATCATCATGCCGTGCGCTCCTGCAAGTCCAGAACGGAGGATCCCGTTCAGACACGGAGCGCGATTCCCGCTATGGACTCGCTCGTGTGAACCAGCCCTTACAAGGTACACATGTTCTTTTCTCAAGCTCGTGGTTTTCACTGCCTGCATATTCTAGAGTTTGGCCAAGTCTGGTTATTGATCCACAATAGTTGGCGAGTCATCAGTTAACAAAGACACGCTGAAAACAAAGAAATTTACAAGACTTCCAAAAAGCCAAGATGCAGATTCAAATCCGACAAACTTCCTTGACAAAACTTGCTAATAAGGCTGGGTTCACATTACGCATCTGATATATGTCTGGTGTGTACACTGGGAAAGCTCCGGATGTACACACCAAACGTATATAGGGTTAGATTAGCCAGAAGGGGGCTAAAAGAGCATCCTTTTGGCCTTCACCTGACCAGTCAGATCCATTATTCCAAACTATAGTACCCAGTAGACACACTGTAAAACATAAAATTTTGTATTTCTTTTTTAAAACAATAGGACCCTGTGTGTGAAGGCTGGCACTGCATGGCATCCATTTAATGTATACATCCCCGCACATATGTTTAGCAGACGCCATAATCGTGATGTGAACAGAGCCTTAATGTGGCATCTTCACCTCAACAAGGCAAGCACAACAGCTACAACAGTTCATGGCTTTCTCTCAGCACTTCTATGAGTGACCACTTATTAGTCAGCATGTCCCTTTTTAAAGATAATAATACACAGTAATGTCGCCAGCAGCGTTGATGAGTACACATCATAATGGTGGTAAAACGAGACGTGTAAAAAAAAATGCCTAGAATAAATGCCACAGCCAAAAGATCGGCACATCAATACTACGGGACAGTGCGAGGCTTTTCACTTTTAGGAGAAATCAAGGACAAAACGATATTCAAGAAGGAGGAGCACCCCCCCAACCCAAGCATGTCACCATGCTCAATCTCCTCGTCCAAAATTTTTTGGACTCACTGATGACCTGTAAACCTTTACCTGTGTAATGTCTAGGTGATGACAAGAAAGTGAATATCATTTGGTCCTGTATTTCAGGCCTTGGAGACCCTCATGGGCACAAGGACGTCTGTTGTGATCAGTCTAACACTGGTTTTGGATACGTGACACTTTTTTAAGCCACACAGTCTCATAGGAATGGACAACTTTTCAGTATTTTCTATGGGTTTCGAACACAGCTCCCACGTCACCGTGCAACAAGACACCTGAAAGGTGCCCACTGTGTATCTTGCAATCTAGTGAGGATGAAGCCTGGGGTGGGTTCTTTGTTGCTGGGCATCTCAAATGCTTTATCCTTACAGTTAAAAACACTCTATGACAAGTTTCCCTCATACAGAATCAACTAGTGCAACTTTTTCCTCTATAAAAATAAGAAATAAAATCAGTATTCATTCCATCACTGTACACATTGGCACACACAGAAGGGTTATGGACTTCCATAAAAGAATTAGCACTGCCCCTAAACACTGGCCGTCCGCCTAAAACCCCTAGCATTTCTACATAGACGCTTGTTTGTAAGTACATAACAAAGGCTCTGCAAAGCTCTGGTTCTGTGCCACATTTTCGTAAAGTTTAAATAAAGTGAAATATGATAACATAAAATGACGTTTCCTGAAACAAAAGTATGGGTAAAACAGAAAGAAGGGGTGGATAATGAGATCCAATTGCATACAAACTCTGACTGATATCAGATACGCATACAATAAATATGTGCATTTGGCTTAACTTAAGTGTACCCCTTGAGGAACAGAGCTCAGGAAGTCACCCGGTCACCGTCATGTCAGCTTCCTTCACTTCAGGTCGTGAACATGTTGGAGGAGATTCAGGCAATGTTTCCTGGCTGCCTATCTTTTCCACCGACAGGGACTATTGTGCTCTCTGGATCATTCGGTTGAAACTGAAGTCTGCTTCCTGTCTGAGACGGGGTAGAGGAGTTATTTTGCTGGTGTTGGAAATAAGATGACCCTGGGTAATGTCCCATAACTTCACTGTAGGTTGGTGGTGGCCCTTCCATGCGGCCACTGCTGCTATAGTTGGTTGCACTGATGCCGGAATTGCTGCTAGGTGGACACGGGCCCCCACTGTACATAGATATATCTATTAAATCACTATCAAAAATGGTCCTGTTCGGAGGTGCCCTGACAGATTCTCTGTTCAGTTCCATCTGTTGCTCTGGGTCCCGCAACTGGAGAGTGCATGGACCCTGGTAAGGTGGAGGCTCTTCACCGTCAGAGAGGGAAATAGTAGGTGGAAGGTCAATCTCATGCTGAATGTAAGGATATGTTGGTTGGAAGCGGCTGAAACGATCTCTCTGCATAAAGGAAGGAGCTGTGAATCTGTCTCTTGACCTCGGTGCATACATGATCTAGAAAATAGCATTAAACAAGAACACGCAATCACTTAGTTATACAGAAGCCCAGTTCACGCAGTCAGCCTCATAGCAGGTAAAGCCGCGAGTTGCTTATATGTAAAGGACACCTGCAGTGACAACCATATGTAAGCGCTCCATGATACTACCGGTATCTGACATCTCCGATCACTTCTATGCGGGGGATGATATTAGTGCACATCATATCAGCTTCCCATTTCTAACTGTATTCCCGGGAACTATGCAAACAGCCAGGAAATATGTTCATCTACTAACATAGAAATAATTCCCAGACGTCTTGCATCCTATGGTGTTTATTATAATATTTTTTCCTTTTAGAAGATAACCAATTAAACCACTATTTGGTGAACTAAAACTTTACACACATTTTCACATGTAGGAAAGCGTTTTGACTATACTATAGAGTTGTAGGGGCCTCACTTATTATCAAACATACATTCAATTGAAAGAAGATGAAATCATACCTCTGAGGCGCCTTGTCGGGACACTAAGCTATCTGAAGGCCACAGACACCTTTCCTATTTAGAGAAGAGAAGGAAAATCAGCATAAAATAGTAACTGTACGTATACACATTTATTCAAGGTTAAGATACAGCAATTAAAAAGCGAGAAGCAGCCATGATGTCTGATAGGTGCAGGTCCATCTCCTTCCCAAGCTGCCGCTGTATGAATGGAGAGGTCCGCTGTGCCACATAGTTTCCATAACTGCCAGAGCGAGCTCCGCTACTTCTACATCCCAGCCACCTCTCCATTCAGCCAGGCAGTGGCTAGATATCAGTTCCCATGGTGTGACCTGCATCTATCACAGTTATCAGACATTTATGGAACATACTTCCATAAAAGGCTATGGGCACCTTTAACATAGAATAAGATTATTTTTACATGTTACTGGTTATGATGAATAATAAGAACACGTTCTACTCATTTTCAGGCAGCAATCTTCCTTCAGTCATTTTCAGATCCCTTGATATTCATTTTGCAACCTGCCCCTAGTTTCAGACTTTTCTAAATTGGTTGCGTCCCTCCCAGTAATATATGTTCGGTGTGCCCAGGATACTGCTGCCTTCCCCCTACAAACTGACTTGTGTGTGCTTTCCTCCCCATCTACAGCCTGTGAGGGCTTTCCCTTTTTGGATGCGTTCTCCTCTCTCCACTGTAATCTGCCATGTAGTATTCTGAGCTGATAAGCTGAGTGTTCTCTGCAGAGTGCATATGCAAGAGCCTAGGGTTGAAGGGGTAGCTCAGATTGATATATAGGTTTGGGAGAAGAGATTCACTAAAACATGTAATTTATACATTTTAAAGGGTTTCTGTCACCCTGCAAAACTCATTTTTTTTTTTTTTGGATAGTTAGATTCCTCATAGTGCGATATAGGAGAATATAATGCTCTTACTTACTTTCATGCGGCCGATTCTTTATAAAACGAACTTTTATAATATGTAAATGAGGGCTCTACCAGCAAGTAGGGCGTCTACTTGCTGGTAGCTGCTGCAGAAATCCGCCCCCTCGCCGTGTTGATTGACAGGGCCAGCCGTGATCTCCTCCTCCGGCTGGCCCTGTCAGTAATTCAAAAATCGCGCGCCTCGCGTCATTCGGCGCAGGCGCTCTGAGATGAGGAGGCTCGTATCCTCAGCACTCCCTCAGTGCGCCTGCGCCGATGACGTCTTCTCTTTTGGTGATGTCATCGGCGCAGGCGCACTGAGGGAGTGCTGAGGATACGAGCCTCCTCATCTCAGAGCGCCTGCGCCGAATGACGCGAGGCGCGCGATTTTTGAATTACTGACAGGGCCAGCCGGAGGAGGAGATCACGGCTGGCCCTGTCAATCAACACGGCGAGGGGGCGGATTTCTGCAGCAGCTACCAGCAAGTAGACGCCCTACTTGCTGGTAGAGCCCTAATTTACATATTATAAAAGTTCGTTTTATAAAGAATCGGCCGCATGAAAGTAAGTAAGAGCATTATATTCTGCTATATCGCACTATGAGGAATCTAACCATCCAAAAAAAAAAATAATGAGTTTTGCAGGGTGACAGAAACCCTTTAAACCTCTGCCCCTTCTATACTTGAAGGGGTATTCCTATCTCAGATAATGGGGCCATATTGATAGGATAAGCCCCCATTGTTTCAGATGGGAATACCCCTTTAAAAGAGTTTTCCCAATCCTCTGGATAAGCCATCAGTATCAGATCATGGGGGTCCGACACCTGGGACTCCTGCCAATTAGCTGTTTGAGAAGGTAAACCACTGAAGGAACAATCAAGTTCCGAAACACGTTTGGTATACAGCAAGTGAATAAGGGATTCATCATAATAAGGACTTACAATTATTTCCCTCCTACTAAAGCTTTTGGAGATTGACAAGAGGAGATACTCAGCGGCGCAATTACATACGAGTCGTCACGTGATACGCCATAGCACATGTGGGACGCCACGTAGGGCTAACGGCAAACGACAACGCCAGATCCTCAACTTTACAGTGAGACTCAAGACGTGAAACCTAAGGCAAAACACCCAGTGGACTGGTAACGTGTGTGGATATGACCATTCATATGTGTCTACTTCGGTGCAATTGTTGAATCACGGAGTGCTGTTAATATATTGAGAAGATAAAGTGTGTCTATATCTCGATACGCAGCGTATACCATGGGATGCTGCAAACAATATATAGGAGGAAACTAACTGACCATGTGGCCTAATGTATAGAGCCGCTGATATATAAGCCACATTTATTGCAGGGACGTGTGTTCCATTGGTGAGCCGCAGCACGTGCATGTGCGATTGACATGAGGATATAACCATCTACCACTGCTTATTCCAGTGAAACAGCTTCATTAAAAGTGTTGTTACATCAGGGAGAGACGGAGCAACCACTCTATAATACGTTATTGGATATGACTAAAGTTAAACAGATGGTATTGACTGGGCATTTGTTCAAATTGAATATAATAAGTGCCCCACAACCATTTGTATATCGCACGGACGTGTGTACCATAACTGTGCCGTCCGTCGTGGTTTTTTTTTATGTAGATGTGATCCATAGATCATATTTTATACGCATAGAAATATCGTGTTTTGTGCGTGCATTATGAGCGGTATTCACTGATCACATGAGCAGCTCATCTTGTATATTATATATATTACATGTTTTACAAGTGTATGTTCAATAAATTACATTTTTATTAATTTTTAAGTCTGTAGAACCAGATATTTGGGTGCCCTCCAGCAGTTACGTTATTTCCTAATCATGTTTGAGAAGGTACCAGCGCTCACAGTAGCGCTGCTGCCTTCTCGCAGCTCACCAAGCACCGCATTGTTCATTGTATAGCGGCTGTGCTTTGTATCGCAGCTCAGCCCCATTCACTTCAAAGAGGCTGAACTATGCCTAGGTCATATGATCGATGAACGTGTTGTCACATGATCTAGGAAAAGCTGTCTTCTCAAACAGCTGATCGGCAGGGGTCCAGGGAGTCAGACAACCACCGATCAGATACTGATGACAAGGGATGAGCGAATAGTCTTCGGAAGAAACATCCGGATTTGCATAAAACTTTGTTCCAATACTGTACGGAGCGAGCTCCGTACAGTACTAGGATGTATTGACTCCAATGAGCCGAAGTTATTACTTTGCGAAGTCTCACAAGACTTTGCATAATAACTTCAGAAATTAATTTCTACTGTAAAAAAGACATTTCCCGAACTTGGGTTCGGTTCCAAGGTACCACTTGGAACCGAACCAGAGTTCGGGAAATGGCCTTTTACAGTACAAATTAATTTATGAAGTTATTATGCAAAGTCTTGTGAGACTTCTAAGTAATAACTTCGGCTCCCCAGAGCCAATACATCCTAGTGCTGTACGGATCGCTCGCTCCGTATAGTATTCAAACAAAGTATTATGTGAATCGATTCACTCATCCCTAGGAGAGGTCGTCAATATTAAAGTCTTGGAAAACCCATTTAAGACCGCCCCTGTGTACAGTTTTCTATGTATACACATTTAGGGTCCATTCACACGGCCGCAACGGATCCAGACCCATTCATTTTCAATGGGGCCTGAAAAGATGTGGACAGCACACAGTGTGCTGTCCGCATCCGCACTTCCGTTCCGCAAAAAAATAGAACATATCCTATTCTTGTTTACAGACATGGACAAGAAAAGGCATTTCTATTAAGTGCCGGCCATGTGCAGTCCGCAAAGTGCACATGGCTTGTATCCGTGTTTTGCGGATCCGCAATTTGTGGACCGCAAAACACTTGCAGACGTGTGAATGGACCCTAATATAACAATCTCTGATAACACCTCCCTCGTGTACAAGTGAAGTCCGAAAACTAGATCTCTATCTGCTCAGCTCCTCCTGCTCTATAACCTGCTGATTGCTCAGCATTTTGTGGTGACAAGCTCTCTTTCAACTGCTATCACGTGGCTGAAGATGCCATCATCTTGTGGTTCTTTTACACAGGCCAAATTATAGGCAATTATCAGGAATGTACTGTTTGTTCTCTGAGCAGAGATCTGGATTTACATGCAGCAATCATCCCCTCTGTAGGAGGATGCTACTGTGATCACTTGTTCTCATACAGAATTACTGCTTATGGGCAGCAGACCTAGACGGGGCACTCTATGTAGACAGAGTGATGGGTTACCCAGAAATAATGATTTTGGGTGCCAAAAAAAAGAGGCAATCACCAGATGGATAAGCGTTTGCTCGTGTATCGGAATGTTTGTACGAACGCTCACCCCCAATAACTGACCCCAGGATCAGCCCACGTAAAAGGATAATTAGCTATAATAAGATGTACTCTACTCATCACACTATTGTCCATAGAATGCATGAAACAATTGAATATGACAAAGTACCAACAGGTATGAACGTCATTTAGTTACACTGGATAGCACAGAACAGTTCTGCATACTACAGGCTTGTCCATGAGCCAGGTCCCTTTAAACCCCGATAGCCAAAATCCTCCTCCCCCTTTACTTGTAGCTTGTTAACTCCTGGATATTGAAGAGTAGGAGTCTGGCACATGAGTGACTTGAACAGGTTTAGGCTGCAGCACTTGATGTGTAAATGTCTGCCAAACATTTTGGATCTCATGAGTATTACATTATGTAATCAATACATGCAGACCCTGCAGCCACCAGTAGATGGCACCACAGTTATATACATTTTCAGAGTTTTTAAAAAGGCTCAAAACCAGTCAATTCCAGGACGCTAAATGATCTCTGTGCACCTTACACCTACCTGGGATTTAAAGCAACTCCACTATTCTATTGGCTACCAAAAAGGCATATGGATGAACACAACCTAGGTGAAAGCTGGTCAAACGAATTAAATATATATGGCGCCCAAAATAAAGATTCAGATAAATTGAGTATTAGAGTACCTTAAAATGTATATTTTATTAATACCATTTAGGCACATAATGGCCGGAGGATGGTCAAGGTACATACTAGGTGCTGTAAATAATCAGTAACCCAGAATGAGCAGCTACCAGGATCTGAAGCACATCAGATAATGACTGGATTACAATATATTAGTACATTAGTCTGGAAGGGGCTACAAAGTGTCTTCTAATGATTTCCAGCAAACCACAAGAGGACTTGGACCATCCAGGATGATCCACTGAATCCAAAATTGCATCCAAATGCTGCACGTCTCTTAAAGGGGGTGTCTGGGAATTCACCATTTCTAACAGGTGCCGGCAGACCGCCTCCCCTAATCCTGAAAGGATCATACTAACTTGCTCCGGTCCTCTGCGCTAGCTCCTGGTCTGGGTTTTCTTTTCTCTCTCCCCGGCATGGTCACCCGATTCTCTTCAGCCATCCGTTGGCTTCAGCAGTGACATGTCTATTGTGGACACACCACCGCTGACTCCGGCGGTTGGCTGAAGGGGATCGGTGACCATTTTGTGGGATACGGTTCTATGGACAAATGGGTCTAAAGAGGATCTCTTTGTACCACAAAGATCTCATTATGTCTGGCATAAAGCAAATACCACATTCCACAGTAGGAAGATCATGTCTGCAGTCAAGCATGGTGGCAATGGTCTTTAAAGAGGACCCGTCACCTCTCCTGACATGTCCCGTTTAGTAACTACTTATATTCCCCTTGTAATAACAATTCTGGAGCATCTGTTCTTATCCAATGTTGTGTCATTTCCTTATTATTCATACTAGAAGTTTATGAATAAAGGTACAACTGGATGTTACCAGTTGGGGGCGTGTCCATGCACAGTCACTGATTGGACAATGTCAGACTGCGCAGGGACGCACCTCGACTGGTAACGCTTAATGGTACATTTACTCAAATGTCTTGTAGGAATAATTGAGGAACAGCACAACACAACATACAGACACAAAAATAGATCCCCCAGAATTGTCATCACATGGACGAATGCAAGACTTTGGGGGGAGATTTATAAAACTGGTGTAAAGTAGAACTGGCTTAGTAGCCCATAGCAGCCAATCTGATTCCACCTTTCATATTCCAAAGTAGCCGTGAAAAATTCAAGGTGGACTCTGATTGGTTGCTATGGGCTACTAAGCCAGTTCTACTTTACACCAGTTTGATAAATCTCCCCCTTTATTTTTATTTTACTCACTTATATAGCGCTGACATATTCCACAGCGCTTTACAGACATTAGCATCAAGCTGTCCCCAGTGGGGCTCACAATCTAAGGTCCCTATCAGGATGTCTTTGGAGTGTGGGAGGAAACCGGAGAACCCGGAGGAAACCCATGCAAACACGGGGAGAACCTACAAACTCCATGCAGATGTTGTCCTTGTTCAGATTGGAACCTAGTACCCCTGCGCTGCAAGGCACCAGTGCTAACCACTGAGCCACCGTAGTTACTAAAACACATGTCAAGAGGGGTGACGACATCTTGAACAGCTTGCCAATACTGAAAGAACCATAAATTCTGCATTGCATTATGAAAACTATAGGATCACATAGTTTAAACACAATAATGTCATGTAACATCATATTTGAGGACCCGCTAAAGAAAAAATTCACTCTTATGTGACTCATAAAGATAAAAAATAGATTTAAAGGGGTTATCCCATGATTAAAGGGGTTCTACAGTTTGTTTTAACTGATGATCTATCCTCTGTATAGATCATCAGCATTTGATCGGCGGGGGTCCGACATCTGGGACCCCTGCGATCAGCTGTTTGTGAAGGCAGCGGCGCTCCAGCAGCGCCGCGGCTTTCTCACTGTTTACGGCTGGTCCACTGACGTCACGACTAATATCAACTGGCCTGGGCGGGGCTAAGCTCCATTCAAGTGAACAGAGCTTAGCCCCACCCAGGCCAGTTGATACTAGTCGTGACGTCACTGGGCCAGCGGTAAACAGTGAGAAGGCCGCGGCGCTGCTGGAGCGCCGCTGCCTTTTCAAACAGCTGATCGGCAGGGGTCCCGGGTGTCGGGCTCCCGCCGATCAGATGCTGATGATCTATCCAGAGGATAGATCATCAGTTTAAACAAACTACAAAACCCCTTTAATGTAAAAATTTAAATCCTACATAACAACCCCTTTCTAACAAAGCTACAACCAGACCCGTACCTCACATGGATCCAGAGACCACCCAATTCATTGCTCCAATTGTTCTGCTAGATTTATTATAGCTTAGGGGACATGTCCTTTCTGAGGGGGAGTGTCCTGTCTGCAGCAGCTCGTGGCAGTTGAAGGATGGAACGGAGCATGTGCGTCCATCTCAGTGAGCAGGATGGAGAAATTAGAAAAAGCGCAAACAGCACGTGGTGCTATACAGATAGATTTTATTGAATAACTCAGCTATAATACATTTTTAAATACAATAAATAACAAAAGTATTCAGATCCAGGTGCTGGTTTAAAAACTGTAGAATGTTTTTCATGAGACAACCCCTTTAAAGAGCATCTGTCAGCAGACCTGTACCTATGAACCTGGCTGACCTGTTACATGTGTACTTGGCAGCTGAAGGCGTTGCCCACAAAAAGATTTTTTTAATATATGCAAATGATCCTCTAGGAGCAACTGGGGCATTGCCATTACACCCAGATGCTCTGCTCTCTCGGCAACTTTAATTGACAGTGCCACCCAGTGCAATTATCATCAGCCTGACCCTGTGAATCAAAGTGGAGATTCAGATGCAGAGAGCAGAGCCTCTAGGTACCAATCTGCTGACGCGCACCATTTAATAATATCAAATATACGGAAAAGTAAGAATAATATTGGACGTGGTTACATGGCAAGATGTTATGTAGAAAGGTGGCATTGTAATAAAATGGATGATAACCCCAAGCTTTCATACACCTGGCAGTCTGTGTCTCGCTGCTATAAAAGGAGAACATGAGACTGAATCACAGGCAAGTTTACTCTCCAAACAAGCTGGAGGTCAATGCAACGTTATCTACCTTCAGCCTCATCATCATCATCATTACTGACTCATTTTTATAAGCGGTTACCAGGGAAATATTGGTCTCCAGGTGATCCACACACTAGGTTTGCTAGCAACAAGCGGGTATTTGGGATATCCTCAAAACGACTGCTCAGGATGACGTGCCAACTTGGAGATGGTGCACACTGGCAGCGCTTCCGGATTAATAATAGCTTTAGCTGTACCACCATGCGTGCCTAGGGTTGTCTGTACAGGCACCAGACCGCTCATATTTACCGGATATACACCAAACGGTTGTCTACAACTACACAATCTTAAAGGGGTTTTCCTAGATTTTAATATTAATGAGCTAAACTTAGCATAGGACATTAATGTAAGATCAGCGGGGTCGACTTCCAACCAATCTTCCCCACCCCCAATCAGCTGTTTGCAGGAGCCAAAACCAGGAAGTGCTCCATATAGTCATGCCTGGTTACTGCAGCTCATTCCTATTCAGGTGAATGGCAGAGAACTGCAGTAACCAGGCCCAGCCACTACACAGTGTATGGTGCTGTGATTCAGTTATCTGCGGCTCCTGCAAACAGCTGATCGGCAGGAGTACCTGGATCCCCATCACTCATTTTGGGACCTATGCTAAAAATGGCTCATCAATATCAAATTCCCCAAAAATCCTTTTAATGAATTTAATTTTAGCTGTAAATGTTTTAAAGGGTTAGTCCCATGAAAAATATTCAACAGTTTTTAAACCAGCACCTGGTTGTGAATACTTTTGTAATTGCATGTAATAACATTTTTTGCATAGCTACAGTTATTAAATACAATGTATTTGTATAGCGCCACCTTCTGTTTGTTCTTTTTTCTTATTTCTTTGTCCTGCTCCCTTAGAAGGTCGCACATGCTCAGTTTCACCCTTTACCTGCCTCCTGAGCTGTGATAGGGAGAGCTGAGACACGCCCCCTGAGCTGCAGCAGAAAAGACACTCCCCTTGAGCTTTCAGCTTGATATAAATCTAGCGGATCCAGAGATCTCCACATTAATTGCTCTATGTGAGGTAAAGGGCTGGTTTTAGATTTGTTAGAAATGTATCGTCATGGACTATATGATGTGTGGTTTGCATTTTTTACATTAGTCATGGGATAACCCCTTTTAAGTTGGGAGAAGTCATGCTCTTACTTTTAACTAAGGGGGGGGATTTATCAAAGCAGGTATAAAGGAAAACTGGCTTAGTTGCCCATAGCAATCAGATAACAACTTTGACTTTTCAAAGGAGCTCTGAAAAACAAAATGTGATTGATATGGGCAACTAAACCAGTTTTCCTTTATACCAGGCTTGATAAATCTACTAACAACCCATCTTTCTTTATGCAACACTAGTCTTTGGGTCCAGGAATGTGAAGACCTTATGGGGTGGAGGCTACGACTTTCCAATTATAGCAGAGTTAGGTGACTGGAAGCAGAGTTATAACAACTTGTTGTCCACATCCGCATTTCCGGAGCACGCCCCCGTTCTTCCGGTCCGTGGCTCCGGAAAAAAAAATAGAACATGTCCTATTCTTGTCCGCAATTGCGGACAATAGGCAGTTCTATGGGGGTGCCGGCCGGATGTATTGCGGATCCGCAATACACTACAGACATGTGAATGGACCATTAGGCGTTGTCCGATTCTTTTCTTTTTTTTTCAATGTCCACCACGTCTCATAATACAATTTTTAAAATAAGTTAATTAAAAAGCGAGGCAGTGGACTTTTCACGGGGAGTGATGATGTTCCTACACTTTTCTTCCAAGATGCCAGTTACCCAATGTGCAGAATGCCATCAATGATGTCCCAGTGCGAGGGCTGGCTTAATATACTGCTCATATTGTTAGAAACATGGGGTTTTTAGGATTTTGTTGGACAATAGGGGTATTCCGGTTAAAAGTTATCCACAGTACAGGATGATCCTACTGATCATAAGAACAGGTACCCTGTACCCTTCAGAGCCCCCTCCCCCCCAAAAAATGAAAGGAGACGCAGGTCAGGCATGCAAACTGCCGATCCATTAATCTCTATGGGAGTTCCAGAAATAGCTGAAAGTTGTACTCGGCTGTCTCCACAACTCCCATACAGATGAAAGGAGCGGCAGTGCACTATTATTTTGGGTGGCTCCGAGGCGTATGGGGTACCCATTCTTGTGATCCGCGGGGGTCCAAGCAGTAGAAACCCGTCCGATCTAATAGTTTTCTTGTGGAAAGGGGATAACTTTTAAAAATCGGAATACCTCTTTAGGTATATAAGACTTCATATAGGATAACTGCTAGAAATAACCTTTTTGAGTGGAATTACTCTTTATTATTACTATTATGTAACATCATCGCCAACGAATAAATTAAAGGGTTTTCATATGTTGTAGAGACATATTAAAAGTTTCCATGGTTGGGGTCCAGAGCGGCAAGACCCTCACCGATCGCTAGAAGGAGGAGAAAGAAGCACTCGTGTATCGCGCTCTCCTTGGTAAAGGACAGGAAGAGAGATGGACTCAATAGGAAGTGATATTAATCAAAGCTTTTGATAGGTCTCTATATGACATATGTAAAGTTTTCTGCCCCTTTAAGCAGTTGTGACCCTGCATTTTTAGTGCCTTTTCTCAAATTTTTCATGGCGAGAGATATGGTAGTTGTGCAATTACTCATATCTGTTATTATGTGGAATAGTATTCACACAGGTAATAGGAGAGATTTGATGTTTT